>NW_011948435.1:2807201-2939476 GCF_000503995.2 Ceratosolen solmsi marchali
CGAAAACCTTTGAAGGCCGAGAGGCCGAATGGCAGAGACACGCTCGAAATAGAGAAGAAAGGGAGATGACGAGCCAGACAAAGATGATCACTTGGTAGATTTATTTACCGTGGTTATAGTAATGCGGAATGGGGAGGGGGTAGAGGGGACATTTTGCACGGGTAATGAAAGCGACGACGCGCGATCTTTACGAGCCGTAAGAGTCAGTGGCTCGTCCGTATTTACACAAATTTACGCGAGGGACAGTAACTCTTCGCAAGTCACATAAATCATACGATAGATTGCCTCCATCGAGGCCTTTTAATTCGCTTTCGTTGCCTGGATTGAAACAGTTATTACATCGGAACGCGCGCTACGAAATTTTATAGTGCTGATCATTCGGTAAAAGGGTTTTTCAGTTAATGTCACGTTATTTCGTTGCCAGGCTTTGAACATTCATTTTCTCGTCATTATTTTGTTTTGTTTTGTTTTGTAAATTAATGTGTAGTATGTGAAGCGGTTTTACACTTGAAAACCTCTATGGGAAAACCTGACAATATTATTCGATCACAAGTTTATAATCCCGAGGTCAGCCGTAAGGAGAAAATAATGGCGCTTATTCGAGAAGGAAAGATAAATATCAGAAAAATAACATGCTTTTCTGAGACAGAGAAAACGTTCATCTACTACATTATATACCTACACACACACACGCGCGCGCGCGCGCACACACACACACACGCACACACACACACACACACACACACACACACACACACTATGTATCTATATACATATAATATTTTCTTAATTATTAATTTATTAATAATCTTTATATTTATGTTTTCCATCTAAAGTGAAACGACCTAATGAGAAAGTAGTAAATTCGCACAACGCGTATCAAAGTTAATAGTTGCAACTTATGTATATAAATCAGGAATTATACAATAATAGAAAAACCACATAAAAGTCATGCGCATATAAATTTGCAATAATGGACAATTTGTCATAACGAAGAAATCATTTCGTTTTATTTAACCCAGACAACACTAAATGATAAACGACTCGGCAAGATTCGCATGCAAATTTCATCGAGCTAATAAAGACATGCTAAAGACTTTTGAAGTACTGCATAACAGTCAACGATACGTACAATGAAAAAAAAAAAAATAAAAGAAAAGAATGTGTGCGTGTGCGTGGGCGTGTGTGTGTGTGAGAATAAGAGATGTAAAATAATGCCTCTCCTATATATTGAAACAATACTAATAAACTATGTGCGTGTAGTATCAACTAATCAAAACCAAACGATAAATTAGACCATACTGTTCCTCACGAGAACTTGAAAAAGAAAAAGCAAATGCCCAAGAAAACTCGGTCACTTGTTCCTCACACGCGCACACACACACACACACACACTCTCTCTCTCTCTCTCTCTCTCTCTCTCTCTCTTTGTCTCTCTTTGTCTGAGAAATGGCCGTCTGTATGTTTCGTTGTAAGCACGCTTGCCACTACTGAATACTCCACTGTATTTTAGCTCATATTCGCAAGTTCTTTTCTCACGCTAGTATTCTCTCTCTTTTTAGCTCATTCGACTATTATTTTTCTGGAAACCTACATATTTCCGCTGATGTATATTTTGCCTTTGCCACTATAAATTTCATGCAAACTATATATCTGTATTTGTTTCTTTTTATTTCTCGTTTGAGAAATGATAATTAAATTTATGATTTTATTATTTTTTTTTTTTTTTAATTTGATATTCCAAGCTAATTAGCTATCATGATTTATATTTCTAGATAATATTCCTTATTTAACTATAGTCATAGATCTTGCAATTACCTCGAATTGAGAAATTAATTATTTTTTCATCGAGAGCAGCAATTACTAATATGGTCACATAAAGCTTCAATTGCATTGGAAAGGAACGTTTTATTTGAAAGAAATACGATATAAAATGAATTTCGATGGAAGCTTATTTTATTATAATTATAGAATTATAGAATTAATTTATGAATAATTATGAATTAAGAAACAACGATACTATATAATGTATATATGGTTTATAAAAAAAACTTTACCACTATATCTTGAATATTTGAATTTCAACTGATAAATCTTATATATTAATAAATTTAATACTAATATTTTCTGGCATAGATGAACCAGAATGCGTCATATGGAAATTAAATGCTCTTTAAAATTTTTAAAAGTCGTGTAATCCTATGACCGGTGTAACAAATACATCCAAGACGTTAATGCATTGGTAAAACTTAACAGTAATTTTAATAAAGAACACTTCCTATACCATAGCCTATTTTTAACTTTGAAAAGTTAATTTCGTAAAACTTACAATTTAGCATTCTATACATCAGTAGACCATCTTCTTGAATGAGAATGTATGCATTTTTAGCATAAATATATAAAGCTTGCAAGGGAGCAGATATCTATATACAAGACCGTGGTATAATGAACAAAAAAAAAAAAACCTTTTCCAACATCATGAAAATTAAAAAATAATATTTTAGAATAAGTGAAATTTATGTTTTGAAATTTTTCTAAGAATATATATATATATATATATTCTTAGAAAAGGTTTTTTTTTTTTATATATATATATATATATATATATATATATATATATATTTGGGAAAATTATTTCAAAGGAACGTTTGAAAAATATTCGCAATATACTCAATATATCAATAAGTTTCGATTATTTGTTTATTTAGTTTTTTTTTACTACCGTACTATGTTTTCAAAGTAAATTAGTTTGCTTATATTCATTTTTATGCAATTTCATATACTGGCGATAGAAGCTCACAATATATCGCTATCAAATGACTATTCATAATAGAAACTATAACATTATATAATAATAATTATTTATTTCGCAGTTGAAAGTATCTTTGGCACATAGGGATAAAGGGTATTTTAAATTTTTGTGACATTAACAGTGAAATTTTATTGTTTATAACTAAACTTAAAATACTCAATATAACTAAGTCCTATCAAAATATATAATAATTATAATATATTGTTAAAGTGCCTCGAAATTTACACTCAAATTGATCATAACCTATGATAAGTCATAGCCAAAATTCCGTAGACTAAACGATACACTTATGGTTGAATTTTCAGTACAATTTTCCATATAATTGTTTAAACTTAACATTACACATAGATTTATCTGATATATCTAGGAGCTCGGGTTGACATATACATTATGTCAAATGCCCAATGGTCGTACACCTGGGGCTGATCTCCATCATCTAACTAACTCACCCCATTCCATCGGAAAAGAAAAATAGGATACGAGGCAGTAGATCCCTGGGCCATCCTGCATTTTGGCTACGTTGTCGCTTGGCTTCCGATATCTCGTGCGCGCGATCGTGCTATCTCGCCGCGTGCAATGACTCGAAATTCTTTCCCTTCCCTCCTACGCGATAATGCATTCGCGCAATTATTCGACGTCATCGGCGTCGCGATCATCGTCTCTTTCCTCGCGCGATAAAAGCCTTCGTGCCGAATGGCAATGCTGTGCCAGGAGACGCTGCTCCTAATATGTCCTGCGACGTCGACAGCCGCTTTCGTCAGCCAGAGACCTCTCGAGTAATTCGCTTACGTACCAATGAGCGAGCGGGGCAACCGTTTGGTTATATGACGACAATGCGATGTGCGGAAAATTTCCACATAAAAGAAATCCAATTTGTTAATGGCGTGGCAAATTCAACGATTGACATCGATACGAATCGCGAAGATTCTTCTCCAGGACTTCGGTGGCCCGATTTCATCGCGTACGCGTAGCCCCCGTGAGAAATCAGGACTCTAAATATTAGATAACTATATATTAGATTTGTGACAATCGAATTTCGTGAATTTTAATGAAGCTTAGAAAAGAGATCGCAAACAAATATTCGCTAGAATGATTTTCTTTTTGTCATATGGATTTTCAGTCGAAACGCCAAGAAGAATCTAAAAGCGACTGCCATGACCATAGGCATTTTTAAAATATATGTAATTTCTAGTTTTTCTTATCTTTTTTTTTTTTTTTTTTTTTTTTTTTATAATTGGTGTATATATTCGATTTCTAAATTTGAAATTAAAAAGCAGATATTAGAAATATGGTTTTTATTTCTTAATAATGCGATAAAAGTTTCGTAACAATTCGACAAAATTATATAAATTTTATGATTAAAAGTCATTAAAGAATATTGAAGGAACCTTGTAAACCTTACATTATCACCCAATCACGCATATAAGAATAACGTGCTTTCACCCCCCCCCCTCCAGACCTTCTATGTTTATGCTTCAGAGCTTAGCATATTATTTCATTATTACTACAAAATCCAAGTTTTGTTAACTGATAAAAAGTCTTGATCCTAAAATTAAAAACTTTTTAACGCGAGCTTATAAATTAAAAAGATTTTCTTCGTTAATGTGGGCGCCTGTTATTAGCATATCAACAACGATACACGATGTAGGAAAGTTTAATTTAGGAAAAATAATTTGAATAACGCCCAACCATTACAATCGTTGATGTAAATGTAACTTTCCAATCAATTTTTACAATATTTACAATATATTTCTAGATTTAATAGAAGTTTTGTGGTGCTGACATTCTGATTTTGCATCTTATTCGGTCAATTCAATGAATTATTCTTATATCTCGAAAGTACCAAATGACTGTCGCTTTGGGTAAAATCATGATATTTCATTGTAAAATAGTCATCGAAATGATGGATAATTTTACCAACTTTGTTACATTTCTAATATCTTAATCGATGCCTTACGTACCTGCCTACCTACCTACCTGATTGAATCTTATCACATTTCTAATATCTTAATCGATGCCTTACGCACCTGCTTAGCTAGCTACTTACCTACCTACCTACCTACCTACCTGATTGAATCTTATCACATTTCTAATATCTTAATCGATGCCTTACGCACCTTACTATCTAGCTACTTACCTACCTACCTACCTACCTACCTACCTACCTACCTACCTACCTACCAACCAACCAACCTACCTCCCAACATACCTCGCAACCAACCTACCTACCTACCTACCTACCTGACTGAATCTTATCACGCCAAATTGTATCGTAATGAAAGCCTATCGCGACCTTTTTATGCGGAAAAATTCACGTCCAATTCCAATAATACAAAAGCCCAGAAGTCACGACATCCTTCAGCATAAACAATAATGAAGTGCCGCACGAATGAAGTCTAAATTTTCATTCTATGAATTGTAATTTAATGCTGATTTCGCGAAAAATCAATTCTCCAAAGCTTCTCGCGCCACTTCATATCTCGAGCTCCCCCGACAAACTTTTATCTCGAGGCTTTATTATCTCTCTTCTTTCTCACCATTGCTCCCCCGGTCTCGCTTCTAATACTCAAACCACCACCAAATCCTCTTGTCACTCCATTCAACTTCTCCGCTTCCTTTCTACCCCTTTCCTGTTTTCGTCCCGGCTGCCATCTATACGCCCTCGTTGACTTCATCCACCTCACACTTGGCCTCGAATAAAAGAATCCAGTGTAGAGGCTGAAAGGCGCCCAGGAAGCACTGCGTAGAAGTAGCGTCGCTCGCGCTGATTGCGCGACAACTTATTTTATTCGCAGCCTTAATGGGAGCGCGACACGCTAGAATAAAGCTTCCTGGCTCAAAAGCCGACTCGACCTCAATCCCTTGGCCACGTAACGTGCCGCCGCCTCGACTCCCCGGCTCTTTGCCTTACATCGCTGACAGGCATTTCTCTCCCATGCCACGGCTTTTTATTCCTCACCGACGCTCCTGCCTTTCTTCCGTACGTTGAAAAAATGCCCGCGTCCCAAGTCCTCTTCGACCGAACGGACAGCCCACATTCCGAGGCATTCCTAATTCAAGAACATTCTAGCGTTACGTGCGTCCATGTATGTAAGCGGAATATTTTATGGGGCGAAAAGATAACGACGACGTCAAGAAGAATGCGTAAGGGTCTCGAAAGAGCAGACGATGAAGTATAAAGGAAAGGGCTGTCGGTTAATATCGCTGCATTGCTGATTTTATATTTATATAGCCATCATCTAGGCTAAGAATTAGGTGATGAAAATTTCGCGTCCGTATCCCTTGGACGATTAGGAGGTATTTTTCCAAGAGGGTGATCGAATGATTTCCACGAGCTTTCAGAGTTTCGTTCACTCTGCGTGCCAATGCCAGTTCTCCTATTGACGCGCTGCCATGTCAAATAACAAAATTTCGATAACTTTCTTTCGATTTTTTACCCTTTAACCTAAACTTTGCTATTATAATGCGAAATTACGAGCCATTGATTCCAAAGATAAGGTTAAATAATTATTTTAAGTTATTATTCTTAAAGCTCGTATTAACGAAGAGAAGGCTGATGTTTGAAGGTTGGATGTTGAACGTTGATGAGAGAACGTTGTTTTTAACGGTAATTAATATGATTAGTAATGATATCAATGGTAGCGGAGGTAGACATTAAGTGACATATTTATCACCTATTTGATTTAACTGGCTTTATCTGTGTAAGAAAAATGAATTCTAGATAACTAAGTTCAGTTGCGAGAAAGGAAATTTTCTTGATTTCGATGGGATTTTGATAGGACAGTTATGTCGGAAGTGAAAGCAGCAAAGCTTATCGAATCGTTATATTTGTAACGTATTTAAAGCTCTGTAAATGCTTTTACAATCAAAGGGGCGAAGAACTGGCGGTGCACAATAAAAACAAAAACAAAAACACAACAACAACAACAACAACAACAACAGAAATTCTTGGTACTGCTTCATTGCTTCTCTGCAAAACATTGTTATGAAAAAAAGTACTGTAACTGCACACCAATTAATTTAACATAATAACGGCACTCAAAGGCTCATCAAACTCACAGTGAAGGAAGAGAAATGAGGAAGAAGGATTTCACGGGATCACTGCGTCGTCGCTCGTTCACTCTTACCGAAATCCGTTTGTCCAATCAATTGCAAAATTAAAAACAATTGTCTCAATTAGCTGCTGATCGCACTACCGAACGAATTTTACGCGCCGCCTGTCTATAGACACACGAGCTCGAAGGGCAGGCGGGAAAGAGAAGAAAGAAAGGAGAAAAAACGGCCGCTTTTTTAATTAAAGTTTGTAGCTGAAGGGCTGCAGCGTCGACCAAGTGATCGAGCTCCCGTGAGAGATAAAGTCGTGATGGAGAGACGAGGAGGGCGAATAAGAGTGGAGCACGATAGATGTACCGACAAAACTAGAGCGCAGAGACCGAACGTATGATAGGAAGTAATGATCCTCTTGAAACAACGCGGCAGTTGCTGAAAAGATTCCTATTGAAGATCCATAAAATAAGATTCCTCATTGTATTTACTTTCATTGTTCTTCAAATTAATTACTTCGAACGTAGAAAGCAAATCACTAATAATTTATCTGCCGCGATGCTCGCCGTATTGGAATGCTTAACGAGCATATAATTTTCAAATTATATACGATACAATTGTTTATTACTATATACGTAATATGTTCGAGGACAGCTCGGATTTAATTATAATATTTGGTACACCTGTCGCGTGCTCTCTTACATAAAATAAATTGGCCATATTTAAGTGTAAGTTTATTATTAATCTTGTTTATATTGATTAATCAATATGTATAATAATAATTAATAGAATTATAATGCAATGTTGGCGCTTAGTTTAATGTAGTTATTAATCGTCAGAATTGTTGTAAATTAATTTTGAAAAATTCTGAATTATAAGGGCGATTTATAATACGCTTAATAGCATATTTCAATCTCCATTACTTACGACCTTCTTTTTCATGACACATTGTCATTAAGCAATAATACTTTATGAAATAAGGATGTACACAAGCAAAGTTGACTCCTCACCTCGCATTTCCCGGATAATAAATTACTTTTTAGTTTAAGTATGACTTTTAGCAATAGGCGGAAGGTGTATTTAACTTATGTAAAGTTAAATTAAAGCCAACAATGGCTAAGAAGAAAGCATGGTATTTTGCGGTTGGGGAGAGGGGGGGGGGTGTGTCAGGGGAGCATTATTGGCTGAGAAAAGGCGTAGTGGCGGCAATTTAAAATACCGAATACGTAACGGATAAACGCGATATCGAGGTAAAAGTAAAAGTAGGTTAAGCATCGATGGAGTTTTGAAGGCATCGCAATATAAAAAGATCAGTGGATTATTATGTCGCGCAAGCTCGAACGAACGAAAAATACAGTATACGATCAGAGGAGAGTGAGTAGCCAGAGTATTTTCTTTCGTCACACCGTAAGCTCGAGATTCTCTGTCTCGCTTCAATTCTCGAACTCGAAAGGCAAGGAGCGACGACGTTGCCGTACGCTCCATAAAATATGTAAGTCGTCCAAAGTTCTGCAAAACGCCTACTTGAAATTCCTCTGCCTGCCGATTAAGGGTAGATGGAGGAGTGGAAGGCGAGAGAAGATAGATAAGGACAGTAAGAGAGAAGACAGAGAGGACATAAAGTGCGCGAGAAAAGCCCGATAACGGTGACAACGACGTAGCTTTAGCCTTTTCACGCCGCGTCAGAACGAAAATTCATATATTTAATAGAAGAGCTCTTCCCCTATTGTTGGGAAGGGCTCGAGCTCCTTCTTGCCCTGGTTTTATTTTTATTTCCCATCGTCTGGCTCATTGTTCGCCGATGGATCCTTTCAGAAATGGCGTGTACGTGTGTATAAATGGAAGACGTTCCCGGAGACGTTGAATTTATGCAGGAATTTCCTTGGAATGCTTTGACAAAACAATATTGTTGATGAATGATGGCCAACGGATTTTATACAGGAGCTTGAATTTGTTGGAAATTCTTTTTTCTAATAAGTCTACAACAGGACATTTTATTTATTATCTATTATCCTGCATTGGTAAGTTAATCTAGCGCATTGAAGAAATATCTGTGTTAGTACTAACACCGCCACATAGAAACATACAATAGGTATTAAGTATTGTAATATGTATGAAGTTAATAGCTAACGACTAAATATATAAAAATCAATTAGCAAAATCCCTACTAAATACTGCACGCTTATAATAATTATTTTAGAATGTCGCGTCATCTTTTACATCATTCCTTCCTTCTTCGTCCATCTATTCTTCCTTCCATCCTTCCTTCTTTCCTTCCTTCCTTCCTTCCTTCCTTCCTTCCTTCCTTCCTTCCTTCCTTCCTTCCTTCCTTCTTTCATCTCATTCTTCCTTCATTCCCTTCTTGCGTACTATCTAACCTTCTTCGTTCTCTGCAAATCTTTTAAGTTTCAGAAAAGATCGTAAAAATTGTATGTTTGAATTTCTTAACATTCTGTGTTGTGATCCGCATTTCATGCGGATTAGACTCTTACTACGACAAATCTCAGTCAGGCAACCGACGCATAACTTAACCAAAGCTTTCATGTAAAACAACCAGGTGCATAATACGATATGATAAATCAAATTTGAAATAATGTTGTTCAGATAAAGTAGTTCATGAATATTTTGATAAATTGTTTTCTTGATATAAAAATAGTCAAAATTGAGCGATGATAGTCCAATACGCTCGATGAAGCCTTCTATTTCGTACAAATTTGAATGCCTTATGAATATAAAATGTATATACCGTATTATAAAATATATATTATGTGATTAAAATTCATTCTGTTATAGTAACCGGAAAATCCTTTTTATAATATAAAGACGATTATTATAAATGAGAATAACATGTGATACGAGTTTAGAGGGCGCGCGCCCACACTCACACGCGCACGCATCTAATACGAGCTATTAATTACAATGCCACTATCTATTACCAAATATAATATGATAAAATTATGCATTTACTTATTCGGTAATCCTAAAAAAAAAAAAAAAAAAAAAAAAAAAAAAAAAAAAAGTTTTAAACATGTAGTTATAGTTTCAAAATTTATATTTATTTTTCCAACATTATTATGCGTTATTAATGCATTGATTAAATTAACGAGTCGTATCAATAAAACTCAAGGAAATCGTATAAATTAGAAAATCTTCGTTTCGATGATATTCGATATATTTGAAGCGATAATAATTCAAACATGCGATACTCGTAAAGCCGTATGAATAATACTGAGTGATTTTTCCATTATGGTAAATTACCGTAAATTTCAAATGCTTGTAAATACGAGCGTCAATACAAGTGAATAATTAATCCACATGTAAATCTTAATATAGATTGTTTTAGAAAAAAAATATTGCCTCACCGTGGAATAAGGATAGCAGGGTCTTGAAGGATTGCAAAGCTCCGATGAAAGCTGCGTCGCTAACGCTAATGTCGTGTTTAAAATGCAAATGTTAGCATAGGCAAATAAAACAGTCAATCAGGATCAGCTGACGGTATCATCATTATTGGGTGAAAATGAGAGAGGAGAGTTTGAATCGTCGGTAGTACCAACGAGTCATGTGTACGCACTGCTGCAATATCGAATTAGAGCATTCCAGCTGTTTTGAAGCGTTAGCATCGCTATTGATCCTCCACTGCCATTAATTTCGCTAATGGTCGCTTTGCTAATCAATGAAAGAGCCTCGAGTCTCCCAGGGACCTCGGTACTCTATCCACCAAGTGTATGCTTGCATATATGTAAATGTATTCGTGTACTCATTCGATATCTCTCCGATACTATATTCAATGTAGAGGCGCGCAAACCCCCCGTCGTCCTTTCTCTGCTCGCACCTTACTTTCCTTTGTCGCTAAACTCGCTCCTCTCACTCGACCGTATCCTTATCTTTGTTACTTTTATTTCAATAAGACAATTTATCCTCGTTCGCATATTTCCTTTCGCGCACTTACAAATATCTGCCAACTCTATCATTCGATACGACTAATTAAATCCAAATTAGTCGCCTCAGCCTATTTCCTTGCCTCATAATTACGAGGCCGACGACACGCCTCTTAAATCATTATCGACCCTTCTTTATTAAAGCATAAATATTATTCGAGAAAACATTTGGAATATTTTGCAAACATTTCAGACGACATTAAGTATGGAATTTGAAGTTAATATAATCAAACAGGTTCAAAATATCTATCACTTCCACTTATTTATATGCAAATGTTCATCTATTTGAAGCAAGTTCAATAACTCTAGCGTACAAAATATCCGTTGCATTTTCATTATCTGCATACGTTATGGAAAATTTTTCATTATAACTAATAACGTTCGTATATCGAGTTATATACACTTGGCTTATATTATTATTATTTTCTTTATTTCTTTTTTTCTTTCTTTCTTTCTTTCTTTCTTTCAATCGTTTCTTTCTATTTTATTATTTATTTTATTATTCTCTTTTATATAAATACACTTTAAAATGGTTATGATAATATGATAATATCGTAGTTTTGAATACCGATGAAGACGCACCGTAAATAATACACCAACGATAACGCACACTTTTACAAATATCGAGTTACTGTTATAATTTGTGCTCATTAAAAATGTACGTGAGACTGAAAACTTAATTATCTTGTTCGTAGAAAACCTACGTTTGTGATGTTATGATAGGCGATGAGGCTATTGACCGGCCACGCTGTCCTACCATTATTATTATTATTATTATTATTATTATTACTATTATTATTATTATTATTATTGTTGTTGTTGTTGTTGTTGTTGTTGTTGTTGTTGTTGTTGTTGTTGTTGTTGTTATAGTTATAAATTCTTTATTAAATTTAAATTATTCTATTACATAGATTATCATTATTATGACCATTATTTTGATTCGTTATATCAATAAGCTTTGGCTTTGTCAAGCAATGGGAAAACAATCGCTACTAACGTTTTAATGGACAAATAACGTCAACGTCCCGATAATGGAGGCGATCCAAGCGATCCTGAAAAGAATTCAAGAATCCGCGCGTCGGCCGACCAATCGCAATCAATTGTATCGAAGTCTTGCGACCAACGAAGCTTCGCTCGCGAGTCTCGCCGAAGCCTCCGGGCGATCGTCATTCGGATCTTCATCCTCGAAATGGCAAATCGACGTTCTGCAGAGCTCGACGCTCATTAGACGAGTGTTGGTCCATACTTCTTGCCGTGCCATCTTAAAGTATCGCTCACCCGCTTTGTTTTTTCGTGCTCCCGACCAGAGCTCCCGAAACCCCCTCGGGCAAACCGCCCAAGAATAATCACCGTCGTAAACCAGTCTCTAGTAACCCGTACCCTCGGCGCAAACATCCTCACCTTCCGCGTGAACTTGACCACCACCCACTACCTAACAATTCCAGCCCAGCAAAATCTGATTTCTATGTGCGCGCGTGATGGCCTGCCCCAGGGAACTATTGCGTCGAGTTATGCAAGGCATCTTGCGAATCTTGCGATAAAGGGCCGCCCTTGGTATTTGCCGAAACGCGGACTATTTTCTCTCTCTCTCTCTCTCTCTCTCTCTCTCTCTCTCTCTCTCTCTCTCTCTATCTATCTATCTATCTATCTATCTCACTCTCTCGCCCTCTCTCGCACTCTCTCACTCTCTCTCTCTCTCGCTCTCTCACTCTGTCTCTCTATGAATATTACAGATGTCGTTGTAAGCATGAGGCGACTGGGACCGAGAGACCGGAGCTGCATAATCGTCGACTGAATCGCTGCCACTACTAATCCATTAATTAAAGCGCTCTTGATGCTCGTGAAAACTGGATTTAATAAAGAGTAGGATATATGTCGCGATCGCTATATTGGAAATTCAATTTGGCGGTGCTATTAACCATGTCGATGTTTGCGATTTGGATGCGTGTTGGCGGATTAAACTGCGCAATGGGTAAAGAGAGATGGGTAAAGCGACGCCGACTTGCCACCAGGCGACTTGTGTGTTATTTAAGTGAGCCCGGTATATTGCGTTTTTCGCAAAAGGCGCGTTAAAATTTCGTTGCATTAATGGAAATGTCAATAGTTAAAGATGAATCTGGTATATGGCGGGCAATTTAGCCATTTTAAGGTTAGAGGGGGTATGGTAGCCTATTTAATTAATTTGAAGATGTCATTAAAGACTCATCTGTCCCGAAATTTCCCTCCTTCAATAATTCAATATACATGACCGAGAATGATCATAAGATTAGTTGGGTAGTGTTGGATTAATATCGCATTGCGGATTATTGGGTAGGTGGTAGGATAAAATTATGCGCGATCATTCGGTAACCGAAGCGTTGAATCTTTTTAACGGCATTTCAATAACAATTGAATGCGGATTCCCCAATTTGTTCATGATAAATGGCTTTGTGGAGAGATCAGTTGGCGCGTGGCCATTTTCTTCCGCAACTAATGACAATCCGTCAAAATTCCGTGTAAACAAATAATGGCAAGATTCGTATTGCCGTTGTCAATGATAAAGCTGCTTTAGATTTTAAAACAAATTGTTGCTATGGAGATGAAAACAATGAGCGAAAATATAAATACAAAGCAGCGAAGGGACATCGAGAAATGTCAATGGAGGTCGAACGAATTCGACTGACGGACACAACAAAGAACAGCGAGTATCTTGAAAAGAAAAAATTTAATAAATAAAACAGTAAAGTAAAAACAAAGAAATATAAAAACTGTGTAACGGCCAAACGAGTTTAAACGTAAATATTATTTGAAGGCTACAAGGTATTATCGTAGAATAATAATAATAATAATAATAACAATAATAATAACAATAATAATAACAACAACGACGACGACGACGACGATAATAATACTCTAAGTTTAAAAATTCGAATAATCGGCTCAAAAAATTTGGCATCGAGTTACCGAATAGTGATATTGTATATCACTAACTTTCGTTAGTCACGTAAGTCCCTTATAAATAAAATCACATCTCAATTCGAATTATTCATTTGCATGAAAGCGATTTTTTTTTTTTTTTTGTTCAATAATGTTAATCGAGTGTGAAATTTCTATCATTGTCTTGGTTGAGTTGATCGAGCCCTGCAGCATCTACGAATTTCATAAGGCGATAAAGCTAAATCTCGGATAACCATTTATCGTTATATATTGCTTTCTAATTAAAATCTTTGGATATGGAAAAATGCTAAATTAATTAAGTGCAAATAAAATATAATAACTTTGCAACGAAAACAACTTTTTCTCACAATATTATGCGTTTACTTTATTAAACGCGAGACTCTTTTATGAAAAAATAATTAGCACTTATGCATAATTTTATATGAAATATTCATTACCAAAATTCGCATTATATCCGGTAAATCCGGTATTGGAAAGCGCCTTTCTCCGTAAGAGAAAAGTTATGGAGTTCCTTATTGCCCCGCGATTTAAATTTTGTTTTGACATTTTTATCTTGATTTTAATTTTCCCCTTTCACATAAAAATCCATTAATAATCCCATGCTTCCTTACCGCGAGGAAATTAACTATTTCCATGAATATATTGCGAAAAAGTCAACTAAAGCAGGGCCCGTGCAAAGCTATTTACGGAGAAAAGGAAACAAAAATACGTTCCCCGTACTCGATAGTCGACGGAATAATACGAATTTCTACAGAAAGTAAATATTTACAGATTAAAATACTTCTAAAATATACTGCGAAAACTCCCGTTACCCAAAAATATTATAAATATATGAAAAATCGTCGGTCGAAGTAACGAAATATCCTTAAGACTTGCTTTAATCGTACATTCATTGTAATTGTACGTTTGCTAACAATCGAATGTACCAGACCAATTGAATAGCCGAGGCAATCGGAGTGGATGGAGTCGGCGCCATTAGTGACATACCATTAAACATAAAGGAAGAAAAGTTTTATATTAGTCCGTGGTTATTGTTGACAGGTGGAGAAATCGACGAGTACTTCTTGCATCCACTCAGTAATTGCAGTAAATTGATAATAACGTATTGCCCGGTATCGGGGCATCCAAGATCAAATAAAGTGAGAAGGAGCGAGGTAAAAAGAGGATGCGAGACGAGGCGTGTGGACGTAATGGCCGCTCGCCTTGTAAAGGCGCATCTCTCGCGAGAAGGCAAATAAAGAAGGAGAGATCCGCTTGTAAGTGTCTCTCGCTACTGGCCGCCTCTTGTTGCAAACTTTTTGCAATCCGGTAGCGACGACAACGCACCTCCACAAATCAATCAATCGGCCAGCGATTCATGGACTGCGACAACACGACGGGAGAAACCAGTTTTTCCCTCGACCCCACCAAAATCATTTCCATTCGCATTCACTCCCTCGATTGCCCGTTTCTCTCTCTCTCTCTCTCTCTCTCTCACTCTATGAGCATCCCTCCCCTCTTCTGCTCTTGTTTTCGCGCGAATCACTTGTACGTACTCTCCTTCTTTCCCCCACTCGTCTTCTTAAGGTTGGATAGTAACAAGTCATTGTTTGTAAAAGCGACCTGAAACGTAAGATTATTTATTATCCGTAACTCTTGGTTGCCGCCAAGTTTTCTTTTAAGCAACTTTTAATTGTGATTTCCATTGGAAAAAATTCTTTAAACTAACTCTTAGATGTCGTATTGAAATTGTAAATCGTTTGTAAATATTTAAAGCAATTTGCAAGATTAACTGTATGACAATGCTTTATTGTATCTTTTGTTTGGCGCAAGAACTTTAAAACATTTTAAATCTACGTGAAATCCGTTATCTCCCCCTTTCAGCGATATTCAGAAAAATCTTCTAACTCTACATTATAATATCAGTTATTTAATTAAGAAAGGTCGCATCGATCCGAATGGCAAATACAGAATTCATTTGAATCATAATAATTTATCAGTCATGTTATTTACATACTAAACTGATTACGTTCTGATTAAGAATGGCTGTAATTTTATTCTGTTCAATTGTATTTAACGAATAGGAAATCAATACGAATATTCATACGCGCTAATATCGCAAGTACGTGTGACACTATTATATTACCTTGGGGTTGGGGTTTATCGGCGATAGTCTTTAATTATAAATAAATAGCGAGAGAGAGAGAGAGAGAGAGAGAGAGAGAGAGAGAATATATATATATAAGCTTGAGTAACGTTTAGTGACGGGGGTGGGGGAACCAAGATGACTCTCGGTTAAAAAAAAAAAGAAAAAGTTAGTTTAAGATTGACAATCGCAAAATTGATCAGTGTAAAACTTTATTCTACGCGACTCGTCAATCGCACTCGGATAATACAAAACAAAATGACCATCCAGAGAGTGATATCTCATTGTACAAAAGGCTAATCCCAAATGATGCTTCATTCATATATTCCTTGTACGCATGCCCATATATCATTTAAATACCATTTTATCGAGACGTAAGTCAATAAAATGAACAATCGTAAAGCGTGACCGGTATTCTTTTAATGCCTCTTCTTTCTTCCATTGGTAAGGAGAGGCTGCTGCGTTAATCCAGCCAGGCAAATTGACGAAAATAAAGGACAACGATAATACAAACAAAAAAGTATTAATTTCGAAATTTCTTCGGCTATAAAATTCCTAATTACTCCGCTTAATTATTATTCGTCGCAACTGATATCCCTCCGGTCCGGATAATCAGAAACCACGTTTTTTAAAAGCTACAAGAACTCGTCGTCCTACTGTATGCCGAAAGGAAATAAGATTGAAATAAAAGCGTAGCACAAGGTTACGCGAGAACCTTCGTCCGACATAACGAACGCGAGTGAGATGCCAAAGGATGCACACCTAATGCCATTCGCATACACTTATGCTGCTGCGTCTCTTTCATTATCTCTCCTAGACGTTCGAGCATCTTTTTCTTTACGACTTTGAGACTCCCACTCGATCTCTCTTTCACCAACTTATTTCATATGTATCTATAACTACCGGTTTCTTACACCGTTCCCACTCTCATGCCCAATTAATCCAATTTTTTCTTCTCGCCTCTTCAATTCAAAGCTATCAAAATGTCAATTTAATCATTATTTCTAGCGCCACGATACTTTACAACAACAACAACAACAACAACAAAAATCTATCCTCTCTAATATCATCGAATGAAATTGATATTGTTCGAAATAAATTTACGAAGCTTTCGTATATTTCGATGCTTATTGAAAATATTTAACAACTTACCGAATGTTAAACGAACGATTTGGAACATATGATATATGGTATTATGTAATGACATTTACAATTATATAATTAAGTTATTATGGCTGTAAACAGCATTTTGTCTAACAGATAGATTAAACTTGGCTGACTGTTAGCAGATTAATACAAATATTTCATTGTATTTTTCAATGAAAATAAACTTTACGTTTATAATACGTAAAGAATAAAAAAAGCAAATTTTTATCGTATATTTTTAAAATCCATTATATAATGGAATTGTAAAATAGCGTTGTAAGCCGAAAATTTTCAACATATATATATAGATTAATAATCAATTTTATATTTTCACTTTATAATAATCCATTACACAATTGGAAATAACCAAATAATACTTTGCTATTTTGTTATTTATAATATAATAACATACTGTCTCGGAGTTCTCACATTTCATATACACATAAAGTTTAAAATAAACTTAATTAATCGCCTATTAAAACAAGGTTATCAGCCTCATGTATGTCACGAAGCTCGCTACTTTAAGAATAAAACTTTGTGAATCAAATGAAGCAGAGCAGCATTGAAGTTATTAGGAAATAAGTGATAATTTTTGCAGATCTAGATCGTGAATGTTGGCAAGGATATCGGAGATGACTGGCATGTGTGAGTGAAAGCCGAGGAAATACAATTTCTGGCAAATTTATTGTGTCGATCAGCAAGAGAGTGCCTTGTCGACAAAGAACTCGAGACAATTAGAAATCAAGCATTGGACAGCAATTCCAAGGAGAAGTAATGAGAGAGTGGAAAACCATCGGTAGTTGCATGAGTGGAGAAGTCAGTCGTTACTGCATAAGAAACACGTCGGCTAATAATTCGAATGTATAATCAAATGTCGCTCTCTCTCTCTCTCTCTCTCTCTCTCTCTCTCTCTCTCTCTTTCTCTTCGTCTGACTCATTGATGCGCTAATTAGAATAAATTAGTATTTTTGGTAATTGATTTATTTTCCGATCGTCGCTTATGATCGCAGTTGACTCTATTTCTTGAGTTGTGCGATACGAACTCGCCACACATGTAACGCAGTAATGAAATTCTTCTTGGATTAAATGATATCTAATCGGAATTACGTAACGATCCCAAATCTTTCTTATATTATGCCAATAATTTATAATCGCGATTCGTACATTTGTCATTAGTCTAACTGCATATTCAATTCTATAAATAATGCAACTGAATAATAATAATGCCGGAATAGGTGACAATTAATTATGCCTTTAAGTGATACTTTGAGTGAATTAATTTTAACGATAATTCTCAGCCTGTCGTCGAATCCGTTAATGTCGTAAATGAGAGAGTTCAAATTCGTGAGCTTATATATTTGTCGTGTCATTATATATTCCATTACACAACTAATTAAGTAATAAAATTATCGATTAATTGATAAAAAGAAGAAAAAAAAGAATGAAAAAAAACAAACAAACCCCAAGCATATTACAATTTAATAATCGATGTATTTCCGGTTAAAGGCAAATGCCGGATATAATGGTAATATCAAGTAGTACTTTTTCACTTTCCTATTAATCCTCGTTAAATTAAATTACATTTCTTAAAACTCAATAAAGGCTCGTTAAATTAGCCAATGAAAGCGCCTAACGGCGAGCCGAAAAATCACGCGGCGCACCGAAAGCACTTTATCGCCCGATAAATTGATAAAGTCAATTAAGCGCCCGGACCCCTAGCCCCATCCAGCTCACGATAAAGGAGGAAAAAAAAAAAGGGAAAAGAGGCGCGCGCCTTATGAGAAAGCTCTAAATCACCGGCGGCTCCATGCCGCCACAATAATTCCCGAACCTCTTCCGAGTCGCGCCGCGTTGCGCTCTAATAACGCTTTTAAGTACTGACACTCCCTCCCACCTCCCCTCCGCCAGCCGCTCACCGCGTCCCACCTCCCACCGTCAAGTCATCCGGCCAATCGCCCCGCCGACGCCCACCGCATATAAATCACGGCCACTTTTGCGATTGGGGCCTGCGAACGAGCCCACGAGGGTAAAAAATGATGGGTCTGTGAGTTCGAACAAGGGCCAAGGTGAGCGGCTGCGCGTTTCCATGATTTTTGATTATTTAGATGCTCGAAATTATTGGTCTGCTGCGCATTCGGCTCGATATTACATTATATTCCAATCATCTTAATAATTGGTTGATTTTACCCAGTCTTTTCATGATTCTTTTAAAAACAAACCTCACCTCACGCTTACCTATAACTAGGCTCATTATTATAGAGAGATGCGCGCGTGCGATAGTGTTATCTATAATACTGGAATCAATGGTGGAAATAATAGTCGAGTGTCCTTTAAGTGTTTCACGTTGCTTTTGCATGTGCATACGATCGACGAATAGGCCCTACTCTTGTTTAAACAACTTAATCAATGCTCAAGGCGAGCAGTGATTATTACATATATAAATAACAATCATTAACAATTAATTACCGTGTGTGCGTGCTTTTGGTGTTGTTTGTATATAAAAAATTTTTTACGAAACGAATGAGAAAGAAAAAAATTTATAAACTTTATTTTGTTAAAGATTCAAGAATGTTTATAAAGTATTCGCTCCTTTATTTCCTTTCTTTCTTCCTTTTTACGAAAAATAAAGGTACTAAACTAAAAAATACTAAACTCAGTAAATAATAATCAACAACTTGAAATATATTTATAATTTTTAGCAAACGTAAAAGCTAGATTTCCGTAAAACTTAAAACTTTAAAAACAAACAAAAAATGTAATGCACGCATTTTGCTAATTAAATATAAATACATTTAATCAGTGACTTAAGATAATACATTGTTAAAAGCAAATGCTTCTTATTTATTTAATAAAAGTAAGGACATAGTTAAATAAAGCTACTAAAAATAGTCTTCGCAGAATTCAAATTTAAATTGCTCATTTTCTGAAAGGAAACGTTAATTATTTACAATTATTATTTATTTTCTTCTTGTTGAAAAAAAGTTGAGTTTGATGGAGAGCTTCTGGCACACTTTGCGCATCTACAACCTTTAGGGTAAAGGAAAGTTTTCAAGTGTAATAAACTTTGCTTACAACTAAGGGAAAAATTATTTTTAAAAATTCGATGTTCACGGAAATATATAAAATAAGTCAATTTCATAAATACCTTTGCGCAACGCAACTTTTTTTATAATAATAATAATAATTTTAATGCTCTTAATACTAGATAAACGATCTATGTAAACAGACTCCCAAGTGAACCACAGCGACAGCGATTAAGTTGCAGAGGTACAAAGTCACGAGATAGGGGCGCAAGCTTTGTCCGATAAACATTAAAATCATTTTTTTTTTTTTTTTTTTTTTTTTTTTTTTTTTTAAATAAAAATATGAGAAAACTTGGTATGTGCCGGGGGCAAAAGTTTACAAGTTATAAAACTAACTTGTGTCGTTTTTCAGCTCCATCTCAACTTTGCCAATGTAATCATACGAATCTGACTCTTTTTCTTCATTTTTTATTTTTTTATTTTTTTTTGCCCACTCACTGATAGATAAAGCATAAATTTAATTATTTACATTCTTTGGCGTAGTATATTTTATTTGCTTCTTTGAAATTTGAGACATTAAAGACAATAGCTTCATAGCAGTGGCACTGAAAATTGCTCTCTTTGTCAGTTAATGACTACAATAATCACAGAAAAGTCTATATTAAAAAAAAGAAAATGAAAGTAATTTGCGTTCAATTAAAGGTACATTCGTTACCAATTAACCTTTTGGCTAATCTACCAACTGGCTGCACGAAAAAAAGTAATCATTATTCAGCTGATTCCACGTTACACGCCAGATTTTCTTATTTTCTTCCGTTGCCTCGTATCTTGGCTATTGCACTGAGAGCCGAAATATCGATAACGGTATTGTAAAATTAACATTCCAGGACTAAATCGGACAATCGGGCCATCAACCGAATCTAATTGCACACACACAGAAACGAGTTAATCCAACGTAGCCGACAAACACGATAACGTCCCGATGCTTCGAATTTGTTATCTAACTTGCGAACAGAAAAGCAACAGGCCATTGTGTCATGGCCTATGCCTTCCGGTAATGTTGGAAAAGTGCTGGCGCACACAGCGGCTTTTTACTTTATTCCTTGGCCTCTTTCGATCTTCGACTGGTGCTTGCACATTTTACTTTCTTTTGTTTTCTTCTATCCAAGTGTTAAATTCTCATTGTTTCACAGAATTTTCATTATTACACTATTAATAATTGCGATACTACGTGTAAAGCGATATCACGACATTCCAATTTTAAAAGCACAAATTTCCTTTAATTCTGTATTAATTGAAACAATTATTATAATAGTAATATTCAAAAAAAAAAAAAAAAAAAAATAGGAATACTACATTACTGATCATACTGCCAATTACGATAGATACAGCTTTTATTGTTGAAATATTTAATTATTATTATACATGTGCTCGTGACTTAATGATTAATAATTATGGATTAATTATAATATTTATCGATCGTAATAAATATACATAGCCAGCCCTCTTTAATTATAAAACATTTAAGACAAAAAAAAAACAAACTTCACATTTAGTAGTGATATCCAAATTTTGCCTTTAAAAAAAAAAACACTATTGCTTTATTAGCTTATTAGGGAAATTTTCTACATCATTAATTATATTACGATATGTAGTAGTATTGGGAAATCGCTGAATATTGAATCTCTCAATTACTCATGTTAATAGTAAAATGCCGATACTACTTTAAACGAATTAGATACTTTTTTTTTACGTTAGCTTGTTAAATCCAAAAAAAAAAAAATCAAAAAAATCAAAAAAATCAAAAAAATAAAAAAAAATAAAAAAAAATCGCAGATCAAATAGGATTTTTAATACGACTGACTAAGTTATCTCACCTCTGTAATCCGTCTGTTTACCTTAACTTCTACAAATGTAAGGATGATTACGGTGATGTTGCGATGAAAACTGCAAACCGAACAGTTTACATGTAAATTAAACATTTGCCCATAGGCTGAGCGACCAAACCATTCATTAAACGTAATATGCTGTGCTAAGCAGAAACTGGTGCGCCCTCGTGTACATGTGCGTGTATTTACGTAAGTCGAATAATAATTAATACTTGGAAGGAGAATTTTTATGAATTATACTGAAAAAGTTTCTTGTGCCAAGAGTTATAATAAAAAAGGGCCCAATTGAATAATTTCTGAATTCTGTGAAGAAATTTTCAAAACTAACCTATTAGTGTTTTCATAATAAGCATATTCATAATATGCATACCTTAGATAAATTCTATATATTTTGTGCTTTTAAATTGTTCTTTTAAACTACTTTTATAAATATTGTATGTACGAGATGACTGCATGAAAAGCAGTTAAATTAAATTTCTTCAAATTAAATTATGAATTCTAATAATAGAATTTTACGATATAACCGTTGATTAAACGCAATATATAATAGTGATTTCATATTTTTAATCAACCGTTTATGTAAAATGCGATAATTATAATATCTATTAATACATTAATAAGATATCAATAAATATATTTATATTTATTTTTAAATGATTAGTAATCAATTTTATTAGATAGTTATACATCGACAAAACAAAAACTTTTTTACTTTCTCTTATATCGGATATCGGTATATATTTTGCACATATGTATGAGTGAGTGAGTAAGTACTATTAGTACAATCGAATAATTTCGAGGTAAATCACAAAAAAAAAAATAAATAAATAGCTAAACATTTCATATCTTGAAAACACTAGATCTATCATTAAGTACATCTTATTTGTCAAGTCGGTTTTTTTTTGTTTATCTTCCAACAGTCTCTTATCCAAATGTAGATAAGATTTATTGCAGAATTATTAAAATTAGCTGGTAAGAATAAATGCAAAAAAATTTCTCGTGACGTAAACTTACTATTTATGTATATATTAATTTCTTTCTAAATGTTCTCAGGAATTATATAGCCATATAATCATATTTATTTTCTAAAATTATTAGAGTGGAATTTCACGTAGGCGAAGCAAAATCCATGATTTATCAAAGTTAATCCATCCACTTCAACTAGAGTAATTTGAACAATGACAAGGTACTGTATAAGTGTAAAGATTGTAATTTAATGAAATTTATATTAACAGATATATTGATATATGAAAACTTTGAAACTTTTAACACTTTCTTATGAACATTTTTTTTTTTTTTTTTTTTTTTTTTTTTTTTTTTTGTTCTCAATAACATGGACTATGAAATGGTCGTTAATAATAAATACATTATATCTTGATCGTTAAAATGTTCGTTAAAGCTCCCGCTGTCTTAAAACAATCAAATTTAAAATAATTACTGTACAATTTGCCCTTACTACAGAATTATTAACAATGCGAGGGTATAAAATATTATGTAAACGTAATCTTAATCTTGTGAATAATAAAATCACATTGGAGAATATGCAATAGTTTCAAGAGAATGTGTAATAATATTAAGAAAATACTACACCTAATCCGTTTCTTTTTTTCTTTGTCTTTTTAATGTTTATTTCAATTTAAAGGATAAGAGTTTTCGAAATTGATAGGAGTTTCCAAATTTTCCAAATTGATACAAGTTAAAAGCTTTAATGCTTCTTTACATAAATTATCGATATAAATATCTATTCTGACATAAGAAATTTTTTACGAAAAATCTAATCTGTTAGTCAATAATTCATGATTAGTTGCACAAAATGATAGACATTTATTAATATCATTGGTAAAATATTTTAAGTAATATGCACATACATAATTAATTATGAGAAAATTGAATCCAGTATTTCAGTTTAATTAAAGTAACAAACCTAATTATGCACGCTTAGTGTTAAAAGCCCATTATATTAAAATGGAGTATCGCTCTAATTTATTTCCGTTACTTTATAGAAACAAAAATGTCCATTATGCAATTTAGGCTTAAGAACGTTGTGCCCGGATTAATTAATAAAAAAAATTCACGAATTTCCCGTCGTTGACTTGAAAAATAATTTTCGCGTGCCCTATCTGCTTTATTCTTCCTGTTCATCTCTACGTTCCCAAAGCTCGGCTGCTACTGTTTTCATACGATTACAATACACCTCGAGGGATTTTTCATTTAGCCTAGTGTAAATAATAATCATCTCGACGTCACATTAAACACGTGAATTCGGACTAGTTGAGTGTTCAGTTTACGCGTATGAAACTAAATATGCAAATGCGCTCGCACATTGCGCAATCGCTCGTAAAGTTATTTCAGCCAGCTCCATTTTACGGATCTACATGCTGGCGAGCCACACACTTTTATCTAATGAATATAAATTTTGCACAAACGAGATATGCAGCGTCGACGCTGCCGTGCACGTGTTGCATTTGTGCCAGAGGAGGGCAAGCCGAGTGAGGTACGTTCAATCGCAAGTGCATATAGTTGAGTTTTTCCATTACCGAGTCGAAGGCCCTGACACGCTCGGGATTCAATGGCTATTTCTTGTCGATTGCGTGCCTAACTTCTAATACGTTTAGGATACGTGACGGATCGTCTTCAGAAATTAACCGCATATTGTCGTAGGACAAAATTGCTGTCCTAATGCTAATTCATGTACTTCATCATGAGATTATATTAGACACGCAATTTATTCCCTATTATGATTCTATGCGTATTTGCGTTGTTAAATAAATTTCACATGTATGTTTACACTTTGGTTTTGCAAATGTATGAATAGCCGATGCTATATAATTTCCCGAGATTATGTGAAATGTCATATGCCGCTTCTTGAGTAGCGAAAATGTATGTATTACTTTGTAGGCTGAATAATTATTATTCGTATAAATGAATACGAAGGTAGTACAAATCGTCATGAAATTAATCTTGAAGATGAATTTTGTTTAATCGTGATTGCTCGGTTATTTAGTTCATAGATTAGCCTATCTTTCATTGGAAAATCACTATTAGAAAAACTTTTTTCACATAAATAACGGCTCACGTATAATGTCGAATATAATTGTTGCCAACAATGGTACATATTGATATTATTGCAATATGTAATAGCATATACTACTTAAGTTTGCATTGAAATGTTAGACCCAAGTGGTATTGAATTTTTGCGATTTCTCCTTTGTGCTATTCATTGTGCAGAGCTAAAGTACGTTAAATTGAACGTAAAATGTTAAGAGCATTTTTTTTTTTTTTAATACTATCGCCCCTTCATAACAAGTTTTTACGTGCTTGAATTTCTCCCATATTCCAGAATCACAATTATTTATACTTTCACTGTCATTTAAATAGTTTGATGGTTTAAAAACAGGTGATGATAATGCGTGCAACATTTTTCTTTTTATACACTTATCGATAAAAATATCTTAAAATAAGAAAGGCTCGTATGAAAAATTTCATATGACAAAAAGTGGATATTTTATATACTATAGAAAGTACATTTTCTCCGAATAAGAGGTGGTAGGATTTTAAAATCTTGAAGCTTTTTTAAAGCAGTTTTGTATGGAATTTTAAAAGTGACCTGCTAATAAATTCTATATCCGCATTTATTTTCATCAGACATTGCACATTTATAAAATTCATCCGTACTTGATTTACCGTAATTACGTTCAAATCATATTATCAATTTTTTAGCCAATGCCAATGTAATAAATACACCTAGAATCTTGATAAAAAGGATTCGGCATTCAGTTTAATTTTTATTTTAATTACTCGTATTATTTGAATTAAAATATTTTTTATTAATTATTTTTCTAACGCGAAATCATTAATAAGATACTCTACGCCTTTAACATTAATCTAAACGTAATGTTACGTTTGTATATATTGGAATTAATTATTTTATAATAATTCACGTATGGAGATCGGAATTTTTAAATTCGTCTTTATAATTAATGTTGTAATTAGAATTTCCATTGAATAATTATCAGCTGTATGATACGTATGTATTATAAAAAATGCATTGTATTGTGAAAGGACTTTTCCAATAATAAGATAGATTAATTTACACTTTGAATCCTACGTCTCTGTATATAGTCAGGCTGAATTTCGAGATTTTTTATATACATTCACGAATGCGCTTAATCGCGGAGTTTAGACTGTTTTTATTAATGTATTATCAAAGTCACTAAACCCATCAATTGAACATGCAATTACAAACTGATGTCTCGCATAATAACAATAATAATAATAACAATAACAATAATAACAATAACAATAACAATAACAATAACAATAACAATAACAATAATAATAATAATAATAATAATAATAGAAAGAAGAAAAAATTTCCCGAGTAAATATCATTGCATTCGAATTATTAACTGTCAAAATCCATTTGCGATGATCAGTTAGTTGTGGCGAGTCGAGCAGTCTATGGATAAATTTCTAACAAAGGTTATATTTATTTAAAAATATATATATATATATATATTATTGAATAATGTGAAATTTGCAACCAAACATTTTGCCCTGAAATAGGAAATACTTCGTCGACCAAAGTGTTCCGACCGTTTACTTATTTGTTCAAACGCCGCAATACGACGGCATCATGTTCATGCGTTTTTCAATTTGCATTTAATGTATAAATATCATACATGTCCTAATGAAATCTAACGTTTCATTCAACAATCCTTCTTTTTGTTAATAATGTTAATAAATTTAGTTGACAATATGAAGAAAAAAAACTTGTATTTCCATTAATAATACATCACTAAATTTATATTTGAAGACGTCTGTTTGTCTGTTGTGAAAACCGTGTTTTGATGATAAAAAGAAGTATTACGTTGTGTCAAAATTTTCATTCCATAATTGAAAAATCCAAACAGCAGCGCAGAATATACATTGCTCTTTTCGCCTATAATCTTCATTAAAATTTCGATCAAATTACTTCGTTTGTCTGGCAATTTGAATTAAGTAAACATAAGTTGGCGAACACTCACGCATACCGACAATATCAATGCTTCAATACATCGGAATGGATACAACAATTCTTAATCTTCGCTCTCGAGTACTTTCCCAGCTTCCTGGCGCAGTTACAAGGAGCACCACTGTAATTTTCACCTATATTACGCACATTCGCCAAGCGATCCCGCATTCCAAACAAACACAATGCCATCATGGGAAATCTCCTTTCCCCCCCCCCCGACCAGCCGCCACCCGCGACTATTCCACTTGAAAGTTGCTTCATTTAAACAACGCGAGGTTGCAAGATCGCTCGGACAGCGAGTTTACGCATCCGCGGCTTAATGTTGCGCATAACGGCACGTGGAAACGGTCAAGATTCTCAAGTTTATCCCCGGCTATGGGAGCGAAGCGTAAAGCTCCCCGGCGTAAAGCACGGGGCTGTCCCGGATGCCGTCAGTCCGGCGGCCCACCACTAAAGCCTCGGTCTCCCCTGCCCCCTTCGGCCAAGTTTCCATCACGGCATACGCGGAAAAAGCATAACTCACCTAGCGTACGGGAAGCCCAGGTGAAGGAGAGCTCGTGCGTAAAGGTGCGGTTCCCTCTCGGCGATGTCCTCGCTAATCACCAACGCACTGCGCAAGAATCTCGTTGCGGTAAGCGAGCTAAGGGGGAGCAAATGGGATAAGAAAAGCAATAAACCCGACGATAGAGGAACGAAGCGACAGCGTCTGCGGTAGCAGGTGGATCAACGGTAGCAGCAGCAGTAGTAGCAGCAGCAACAGCGGCAGCAGCGGCAGCAACAACAGCACCAGCAGCAACAGCAAAAACAGTAACGAGAACAGCGGCAGTAGCAACCGCAGGTCCGAAAGCTTTCCCGTCGCTTTCCCGTCGACAATGCCGCTTCGTCACCGGGACGGTGGCCGGGATAACGGGAGGGGAAGGCGGGGTAAGCAAGGTCGAGCTTGCCGAAGGGTAAAAAGCCAGTGCAACGAGTGCAACGAGAGGAACGCGTGCGACGTACGGACGTATCTATGTGCACTCACCCCGCGCGGCGTCCGGCGACTGACTGACTATCCTATCACGACGGGCGCTGCGTGGCCAGCGCCACCCGTGACCCGGCGGCGACACCGGCAACCTCGGGAACCGCAGCACCGAGCAGCGCACGCCGGTTGCCCGGTCTTCCGACCATCGCCACCCATCGCCACCCACCGCCCACCACCCCACCACTGCACCACCCGACGGAACCTCGCAGTTGCCGCTGCCGCTGCCGCCGCCGTCACCGCCGCTGCTACCACCACCACCGCCGCCGCCGCCGCCGCCGCCGCCGCCGCCGCCGCCGCCGCCACGCGCTCTCGCGGGTAGGACGTTGTGTCTTCAAGGTCTGCCCTTATCAGCGTTCGTTCGGCGCTCACCACTTCCAGGTAAATCAGTAGCGGCGATTTCGACTTCACTGCCGGGGGTTGGTTGGGTCGTGGTAGGGATGTACGCGCGCGCGTCCGTGTGCCTCTGGACTCTAACGATTCTTTCTTAAAGCCTCGTGGGGTACGGGGTAGTGGCGCGGAATAGGGAGCGCAGGTCCCGGAGTTCCCGGGAACATCGATGCAACAATTTCAAGATATCTTGAAAACATCTTGTATCTTGTCAAATTGGCGCCGTGCGACTTCTCTCAGCCCCCGGCCCCGACGTTCATAAAATCAATTTCTTCCCTACCGTTCGTTCATTATTCCTTGTCCTCCAATCGCACTCGCCGATGCTCCTTAATCAGATTCCCCTTCTGCAACTTTTATTTCGCAAACCCGTCCGAGACAACTGCCTGTTGAAATAAATACACTTTATGTAAATACTGCTGACATTGGATGATCGTGTTTCAGCGCCAAAATTCCTCTTGCACTCTAAATATTCTAAAATCTCTTTAATGAAACATGTGCAATGGAAATCATGGGAATTTAGAACGCGGTTAGGCTGACAAAGTGAAGGGTTAATTAATTACTAGCCCCGACGATGATGTAAGCGAGTCCCTTCAATTACAATCGATCCAACTTTTTTCTCCTGTTGGGGGGTGTAAAAAGAGTGCTTGGACAATATTGTTCCCGTAAGATGTGCATTATCTCGTGCCCGGCTTCCACACATCTCGATTACCGTGTTCTACGATCAAATTTCAATCTGTCGCGAGAAATTGTGAATTTGATAATCAAGAGAATAATCAACGTAGTATATAATAACCAGCATTGTGAATTTTATTAAATCAAATTTCTAAAATACGTTTCGAGAATCTTACGATATCTGCTAAATTAGTGACTCAGCGTTTTGTCTTGGACTATTGGGTATTTATTGTAAACTTATTCGATTGGCTATAATTAAATGAAAATTCGATAAGTCGATGATAAAGAGCTGAAATAATGTTTATGTCGAATGTGAAGAAAAGCGCTGAAGTATTATGATGTCTTCGATTCAAATGAAGCATACAAAATGTGGGCAGAATTGAAAAAAAAAAAAAAAAAATATATATATATATATATATATATATATATATATATTTACGCGTGTCAAACATCAATCTAGTGTCATTAATTAAAACAATCGGAAGATTTTTAATTGTGAAGGAATTGTTAATTAGAAGTTAATTGAAAATTGCAATCGTTAATTCAACGAAAATGATTAGGTAATAATGATATTTAATGGCAATAATTGCTGAATTATTTGATAAATTAATCTTGTTTTTATACAAAAGTTAAAACAAAAGTTACATTTCACTGACCTTCCATAGAAATTATGCACTTGCACTTTTACAAACTCGGATTATTCATGGCAATTGACAATAAGGGTGCAAGCATTGAAATTTCACCTCTTCATCCTCTACATCTAATCAAGTAATTTCGTAATCGAACCATAAAATTAGTGGATTTATATTTTTTATACATTGAACACTAATAATAGTGATACAAGGAATCTTAAATTACAATTTTTGCAGTATCGTTTCGACAATCAGACTTTAAAAAGTCAATTTTGCGTAAAAGTCACATGTGATTAAAAGGAAATTTTCTCTCGGGAATTTCAGCCTTTCACATGTAACGCGTTATTTTATTTCACTTTATTTATTGCTAAATGGTGAGAATTTTTTGTTAATTAGCCAACAACGATAAAAACAAACGCGACTACCAGTTGCTTTTTAGTTTATTTTTATCGATTAGGATCCTAAGATGTCTTTCCTTTCATAGCTCCTTTATTTCATACAATTTGTTATTTAATACACATTTACGTGTATTGTTATTAATTATTATAAATTTTGTTTTTGTTTTTAATTTTTTTTAATTTTTTTTTATTTTTTGTTGTTTTTTTTTGTTTGTTTGTTTGTTTTTTCTTTTTTTTTTGTTAATGACGCGTACATCGAAATTATTGGGAAATTTTACGATCTCATGAAATTCACATTGGTGAAGTTTTTATAGCAATGAGTATTTGTACAATACAGGCTCGCACTGGCGATGGTAAATTTTTCCTTCGACCATGCGGCACTGTTGTCTGAAATTTAATTGGTTTATGGTTTCTGCTGACTTGCCTCGATTGTAGGCACAATGTTCAGAGCACAAGAATCGCAAGCTTGTAAAATTTAGTTTACCAAGTTCCATCGTTAGCTTTACACACATTGTATAGGTGTGCGTGTCCCCCCTCCCCCCTCCCCCCCATATAATACTAAGCACGGAAAATGGATTCTTGTTAAACACATCACTTATCGTTCATTTTTCAACCTGAAATGTGCTTTGAAAATTACATTTTACTCAGTCGTAAATGCTATTATCGTTGCATCTACGAAACATAACAGTGGAATTCACCTTTTATTAACAAAAGAACTACCCACACGCTCACTTTACTTAACCATTAATCATTATTCTTCGTTGGCTTATCGTACACAAAGTTGCATTTAAATATGTAGAATCATTGCTGCACTTTAAGCGTCGCCATTTATTTATAGTAAATCGCAAAGCGATTAATAATTTCGACTCGTTCGATGCGGATAAACTTTTATTTTATTTTACACGAGGGCTTGCTGAAATTTTAGTACATTAATTTTCACGTAACATCGATGTCGCATATTGAGAAATTTGAGCGGCCACTCGAGTTGAAAATCCAACGACGATATCGAACGACGAAGTCGACGGCAATTTTAAGCTTGTTCGGGTGTTTTCGTTGTTAAAGTACTTTTATAGCGAATTTGCGTTTTACGCGAAATAAAGTCCCAAGTTCTCTAAACTCTTAAGTCAACGAATTATTCCGCGGGACTCTTCGTAATGCTGACTATGAATGACTAATAGTTGCTTCAACTAATTTCGCCGACTACAGGCAGTTTATTATGGCTGTTGTCGTCAAAGAAAAGCCCAAGCACATAAATGATATGGTTGAGGCGCGGAAAAGGTAGATAGCGAGAGCCGCGGTCCCGCATCCCCCAGCGGCGCGAAAGTTTCAGTGCCCCAAGACCGCCGCTACTCGTTTGGGCGTTAGCATGGTAAATTGAGATCAATGCGCAATAACGGAGGGTCGCACGGGACCCAAATTTGTCGGATAATGCCCTACTACCTACCGAGCTACGCACGTCCGACTTTAACTTTTCTCTCCTTTGACTCTGGAACAAAAGCTCGGATGCATTGGCTGCAGCTTGTGTTTGCACTAGCTCTCCTATCGAATAATTTTTTTTTTCTTTTCCTTTTTTTTCCTTTCATTTTTTTTTTTTTTTTTTTTTTTTTTTTTTTTTCCTTAGATGCGACTGTTATTACAGGTGCGAGGGGAGTAGCGGAGCATTAAATGATTTTTTGGGGAGGAAGGAAGGAGCTTCTATTGTATAATACGGCTGACATTTGGTGACTGGGGATATTGTGAATTACCGGTCGGCGTTGACGTATATTAATAGCAAGCGAAAAATTTACGAAGCTCCGTGTATTTGTGATTTGAAATATATATTTCATTAAAATGAAAATTATTTATGATCGAGGGTAAGCTTACGAAGACCGAAGACGACACATTTTAAATATAAATCTCGATTACACAAAATGTCGAAATATAACAATACAATGTAACAACGCTCTTTACATCTATTCTCAATTACAAATGGATCTTTCATGCGTTTCGGCCGTTTAGTCAATTAATCGACTTATTATGTTAATTTAGCACGATATTAAAAGAGCAAATTAAACAGCATTTAAAGTACAATAGCATCATTTTAGCGATGTCCGACAAATCGAAATAAACCAGGACTTTATTAATCTTAATAAGTTAAGGACGACTTTTGTGACCCTGTATGAAATAATATATATATATATATATATATATATATATATATATATATACGTAGAAGAAAGTATTGTGTAATTTGAGGGAAAAAATAAAGAATAAAATAATAAAGTAAAAATAGAAAGCTCCGTTGTTACACGCATCGTATATCACGCGATAATTCATTTAACAAGAAAAGAACGAATTTCACGAATAATTAAATAAATAAATAACATTTTTATTAAAATTTTATACGTTCATATATGAAAATCATGGAGAGTTTTAAGTAAGCGTTTATTCAAGCACTTTACAGAGAATAATTTAGAAGAAAAGCATATTTTATTCTGTTTTAAAGGCAAATACTAAACAAGTCTCTCCATTGAATTAAAGAATTAAAGACTTTCGGGGATTTTTTTTTTTTTTTTTAAGTTCTGTAAATAGCGCACGGGAAGATGCAAGGCTGCAAAAGATTTGAGCATAATTAAGTTAAGTCGAATTCAGCGAGAATGCGCGCTCTAATTTACGGACGAATCGATTACTAAAACTAATCGTATTCGCCATTATGGAAGTAAATATATCGGAGAAAGTGACAACATTTGAAAGGTACACTGTGACGTGCGCCGGGAGTGATAGTTAACTCCGGCGTGTGGATTATTTTTCCTTTCGGATCCTGCACGTACGGCCTTTCCCTGAGGTATGCCCTTTATGGATAAGAAGGGGCGCGCGACCAAAGGACAAGAAGGGGGAGGGGATGGGGGATGGGGGGGGGGGGGGGGGGGGGAGAGCAGGCATAATCGTAAATAAAAGCATTCTTTGAAAATCAAAACTTCACTAGCAACCTTCACTAGTAATATTTTATGAAGATTCAGCGGGGATTTGCTGGTTATTAACATTAAACATAAAATAACAGAGGCTAAACAAAGCTCGTACAAGCGTCTTTCTAATTAACAATGCCCATAAAAATAATGTCTATATAACTCGGTAATAAGTGTAAATATTATATTAATCGTGAAAATCTTTTAATCCTTTCTTTATAATACATCGAGTTTATGTCTTATATTTGTCTCTTTATTTGATAAATAATACGTTATAAACAAAATCACTCAAAAAGTCTTTTAGTCTCTCTCTCTCTCTCTCTCTCTCTCTCTCTCTCTCTCTCTCTCTCTCTCTCTCTTTCTTAAATCGGCTTATCCAATGAATACCATTGATATAAACGAAACGTAATGGCAAATTCCATTTACAAAATAAGAAAAAAAAAAGAATTTAGTAACTCTAATATCCTCCAAGTCTTATAAATTATATTATTTATGTATAAAAATACATTGTGCGATAGCACTGCGTCTCTTATGCCATTATTAATGTCACATTGCAATTTACGCAACAGTATCCGCTTGTTTGTTAAAGCAAAACCATATAATCCTGCTAATATTATAATTTTAATGGCTTAATAAACATGTTAGAAAAATGGACGTTGGAGCGTACGAAGACACCGGATAGGGCGTCAGCAATGCACAGGAATCCCCTCTTTTTCAGGACGATAACCACATTATCAAGGCTGAAACAGCGATTCCTTGCGTTCCATTCGCCCTTCTTAGGACGATATAGCCGATACGCGGTTCCGTTGGTTGTGTGCGGTGCTAGGGTGGGTAAACTGACCTGACATTTCTTCTACTAGAAGTATTTGCAAAATAATAATATTTTCAAATCCACTGTCCAATCCACTTCTCTTAAATTGCTTAATTCATAATACTTGCTGGACAAATTGAGCACTCACTATTCGTTAATTTTATCTATCAAGCAATTATCAAGTGCTCTACTAAAATATGTACACTTGATAAACTATGCGCTAATAGTAAATATTGCTTTTTTAATATATGATTTATATATGTTAATATATCATTAATCGCTTCGTTCATTAATACATATTGCATTATTATTACATAATATTACAAGTTTGATGATAATGAGTCATTTGAATTAGTTAACGAACTGAACTTTTCTTTAGTACATTGAATTGGTTAGTGGCATCATTGTTTTCAGGATAGAGATAAATCTAAAATAATCGATAGAACCACGATGACAGAGACATAAAAGTTGCTATATGTCCAGCTGAATAAAAAAGAAATGGAAATATATGTAGGGAGGTCATTTTCACAGTTACCAATAAATGTACATCCGAGTTATGATATTCGACATTATTAGTATCTCATATTGGAAATATGCTCATAATAAATCTACCGTACGCATTTATTTTATTTATTACCAATTTTTATGTTTTTTGTTTTTTTTGTTTTTTGTTTTTTGTTTTTTGTTTTTTTTTTGTTTTTTTTTTTTGTTTTATGTATTTTCTTTTTTCTTTTTTCTTTCTTTCTTTCTTTCTTTATTTTCTTTTTTTTTGTTTTTTGTTTTTTGTTTTTTTTTTGTTTTTTCAATATCGATATGAATATCATTATTTATCCGATATCGTGATTTATCAAGATCGCACGATCACTTTTTATTTATGAATGTGCTTTTAGACATTATTTCTCTAGCCTCTATATGCAAGCTTATAAATAATATAAAATATTCTCTAAAAGTTGCGTGTAATAATGAGACGAAATTCGATTTAAAATTGTGCCATGTCAGTAAAGATAAGTTCCGAGGATGATTCGCATAAATATTATCAACATTTATATGACAGGTCATTCAATTGCCATGGCTGTTCTAATTTTCGTTACGTTATGTTTTTAACATGATCAATACAAAATATATATATTTAAAAATACCCTTAAATACACGATATAATTACAATGTAGGAATAATATAAAACAAATATTCACTAGTAGGATAGAGAAACGACTATTTTCAATATCAGAAAGATTCTTACACATTTAATTGGAGCATTATATTGAAAACTTCATATAATTGACAATAAGAATCTCAATATATAGGACCAATATATCGAAAGATGGCGTGTCGATAATCAATTAGATATCCAGTTGTACAGCACCGGAGCTTAATCCGAAATCTCTATTATCAACGTAATACCTATACTTGTCAAATAAAAGATAGTTGCATATCTTTGTGCTCTAAGTCACGCGGCAGCGGTACCTACTAATGCGAATAAAAATTAATTGCCATATGTTATTATCTTAAAGACTGGTCAATGAAATTAATGTAGTTGATGGTATGTACGATACAAAAAGTATCAATAGCCATTATTGCGGAAATCGGATCGGATTCGCAATAAGCACATATATAAAATAATCAACGAATTAAAAGTCATAAGATGTATATTAATGAGAAGAAGTATAGATTTTTGTTTACTTTTAAATAATTTGAACTCTTCGTTCCAATAGAGAATGATTACTTAAATTTTAATATCCTTCGATATGCTGAAAAAAAAAAACAAACGTACTTCTTTCCAGAACTTCTGAATAGAGCTGCAAAATAGTTAACCCATCTTTCACAGAATAGAAAGCCATCGCTAATGTAAAGTGCATTTCATTAAAATCATAGAAATTTCAATCAAAATTAACTCTTTATATTTTGTTAGAATTCAATAATTGCGAATCATCAGATTACACGGTATTCCCGTGAAATTAATAATTCCATTAAATCAAGCGTATATCAAATTTTGCATTGGATTCTTTTTATAAATAAATGCATTTCGTATGTCATCTTTACTCGAATTCGCTCTCATCTTATCTCATATAATCATTTACGAAATCATATAATTATTAATATATTACACTGCAGGTGTACGTCCATTTCGTCGTATCACCGACTAATGAGAAACCAAATGACAGGAAACTGTCGAACTCGACCTCGATCATTTATATAAAAATTATATACTTCTACAAATGAAATACCATATTGGTTTAATTTTAATTTACATTTTGCACAAGTTTCCCAGTTAAATACAATTTCCACAAGCAAGAAGGACAAATAAAAATAGCTGAGAATGAGGCAAGAACGAAAAGGTTATTGCAAAAAGTAAAATAGGAAACGTAATAGGTGAGTGAAAAAAGCGAAGTAGTAAGTGTATAGTGGGAAAGAGGTACGCTCTGTACAGACGCGCGGTTCGAGCGTAAAAATAAATGAAAGCGTAAGGTGAAAGGGTACGTAGACGGAGGGAATAAGATGGAGAAATAGAAATAAGTTTGGAAACGTATAGGAAATAGATAGAGAAAAATGCAGCCGAGTAAGTCGAAGTAAGCGACCGAGAGATAGAGAGAGGGAGAAAGAGAGATAGATAGATAGATAGATAGATAGAGAGAGAGAGAGAGAGAGAGAGAGAGAGAGAGAGATTGAGGTGGCGGAGGAAAGCGGGAGGGTGTGCACTCATATGTGACTGCATACGCGTAGCTCGTGAGAACAGTGCGCGTGCGCATAAAAAGGAGATCATAAATCTTTGTTGGAGCTGCCTAGAACAGGCACACGCCAAAAGTTCGCGTACGCGAGTCAAGACTATTCCTCCGGGTACACAATTGGCGCGAGTGCAACAACCAGTCGCTCACTCCCCTCCCCCCCCCCCCCCCCTTTTCCAAATCCCCATCCCACTCAAACCCACTACACCCCCGCTGATCCATCTTCTATACGTATATTTCGTTTGGTCATTAATAATGCTAGGGAGTCGGCATACAGGCGGTCCACGGCAAATTAACAGCCTCCGACGTATCGCGCGACGCTGTAACGACTTTTCTCAATTAATCTGTGTTACGCGGGAATGCGCGAATTGTCGCCGGGGTGCGAATTCGGTGGCGTTCGATGGAATCGGCGGGCTGCCGTCGGGAGCGGGGGAGAAAGTGTATCGACGCACTGTCGAATGAATATTAAGAGGCGCCGCGATTGGCGAACAAAGCACCCGTCATCCTTGTCTCGTTGAGCCCGATCGATATCCTGTGCGTGCGTTTGTTTTTCTTATTTTCTTGCGGCATTAGGTCGCGCCTGAATATTCATCTTTAAGCAAGTCACTGCTCCGCCACACTATTGGACGAATATGAGATTGATGGCCGTGGCGTGTTGAATCGTCGAGCCAACTGATTTGGAGTTGAAATGTTCGAGCTGAGCGATAATGCCGAGTGTTAAATAAATAAATGTGTGTAGGGGAGAGGAGTAAGGGTTTGGGTGAAATTATACAAGCTTTTCCGTGAGATCGAAATGAGCCGAGAATAAATAAAGTAGTAATTAATTGTGAAGTGTTGCGAATCGTATATCAATCAACATTACAAATGTAATAATTCATAATAAATTGTTATTTATTAGTTAATACTTCACTTGGTTTTATTATAAATTTAGTTAATTATAATATTATATATAGAAAATTGCCTATTCATATGAATAATTATCAGCTTATGTGTTAAAGCCTATTAGTTTGTATTAATTGATTAGAGGGAAGCTAATTATTGAAAATTCACTGCTATTCTTACATATTGAAAATCTGAAAGTATTTATGCGTTCACATTTATTAGGCAATTTTACATAATTATACAGAAACGTAGCTTTAAAAAATTATAAACACAATTAATTTATCGATGATCTTAGACCAACGATAACCAATAAATTTTGGGAAAATATGTCATTTGTTTCACACTATATTATTCGAATAATTAGCAGACTACAATTTTTTATATTAACATTTTATATTAATTGAATTATTCAAAGAATAAAATGCATTTGAAAAGAAATATCAAGTATATATATATATATTTTTTTTTTCTATCGATTTTATAAACTTCCTTAGAAAATATTATCCAGAAAATTTTGATAGTTAAATAGATAAAAGTTTTTTCGGAAATTACTTTCAAGACATATTAATAGTAAAACAATATTATTATAAATTGTATCAGGGAATTTTTATTCTTCAATATTTACAATGAATTGACTCATTCAAATGTTTTTTTATTCCTTTTAAGGAGCCTAAGTATATAATGACTCGGAATTACGTACATAATAGGGATAATGAAATTTTACGAAAGAGTCGAAATTATGTAAAAATAATTTGCCTTCAATGTATATATAACATTAATTATTAATTAAATTATAATTGGCAAATTTTGGAATATAAATGGCTAGCCTTACTTTCAAAAATTATACGAATGTTTTGTTATTAATATTCATAAATTATTATTACTACTTTTTTTCTTTTTTTTCTTTTTAATATTATTTTGTATATCGTACATTTATGTACATTTCATCATGTTCCTTTTATACAAGTAAATATTGATAATAGTTGTCGTGTAAGCTGGTAATTACACATTACACTGCGTATCCATTTTTGCGCCTGTCTAAATATCTTTTTTAAATGAAAATCCATGGAAGCATCTTTTGAAATTCCTTTTTTTTTGTTTTTTTTTTTTGTTTTTATATTCCATTGTCTACTAAAAAATATTATATGCAAATAAAGTATGTAGTTTCTTTTGAAATCACATTACTCAAACGATTAATATAAGTCAATTTTTCATACGAATATTTTTCTTCGTAGTTCAATTATTCAAAGGATAAATTTTATTTGAACAGATATTTTAATATATATATATATATATATATATATATATGTATGTATGTGTGCGTGCGTGCGTGCGTGCGTGTGTGTGTGTGTATATTGAAAATATTATAATATTTGAAAGAAATCAATCGGCATTTATAATAGACCAGGAACATATTAATTTACAAATACATAAACGTAAAAACAATTTTGTTTTATTTTTGTCGAAAATAAATATCAAAAGCAAATATAACACAACATTGGAAAGACATTAGTATTTATCCTTTATAAAGACAGAAAAAAACTTGATTAATCTTTTATTGATAACGCGCATGTTGAATGATGAAAAAAATCTCTTACAGCAATATTATCAATAATAATAAGAGTATAAATAAAAGGAAGTGCGACAAGAAGACTATGAAAGTACAATACCTAGCTTATTCGTAACATCAATGATTAAGATTAAAAATAGCTCTTTATGAAATTTATCTATCAATCTCCGACATTTGTACACGCTCGATCTCATTGCTTTTCTCCCATAACGCACGTGCATCCGTCTGGTCTTGCCATGAGTTATTCCACTCAGTCGGCGATGCATCATTTAAGTGCATGGGGGTCCTCCTCCAGTAGCCCTTATATCGAGTTCGCGTGTATTTGCAATCGTCTCGGCGCGTTGGTCGAAACGAGAAAAGAAGTACAAGCGCGTGAGCGCGCGCGCCTCGATAGAGAAATGTAAGGGGGAGCGAAGGGTGAAGTGAACATGGACTTTGAGAGCACTCTAGTATATGTATATATATATATATATATATATATATATATATATATATATTGTTAATATATAAGGGCAATAACGGATAGATTACGGATTTTAACGGGTTGTGCGCACGCACAGGTGGATGAAAATTGCTGAGTCGAGAAACAAAGTGTAGTGCACTCGCTGCTTGAAATGGATCACTTTTTTACGTGACACTGGTCCGCGATTGCCGACTCTGATGTCTATGTTCTATTACGTACTGCGCCACCGACGTTTTCTTTCTCTCAGTCACCCTCATCTCTTTAGCCATGATCCTTAAATGATTATTGTGACAAAATGGCATCGTTTACATACAGGTGTGCATGTGTCGTGGCTTAAGCCATATTCTCGTTATGCGAATGCAGGCGTCGAAAGCATCACTAATACGATAATGAATGACAAGCTAATGCACCATTGGGGGGAAAAAAAATGACAAAGGGCCCGGAGCTCGTATATGACAGGTCGTAAAATTTCAAATGCCTCGAAGGATTATTTTCTTAAGAAAAGTCAAAAGATGAAAAAGGGATTCGATTGTTAATCTCACGTGAGAGCTATGGTGTTTTAAAATGCACAATCATTGTCTTCAATGAGAGACTTTTTTATACTATAAATTTATTTTCAAGCTTTTACATGAAGATTTTATGAATATTAGGAAACATTCAATATTATTACATTATTGTTGCAGTTGATAGTTTCCTTAGTGCGTAAATTGAGTGACAAATAAATATTATGTATGCATTTATTTGATAGAAAGGATTAAATTTATTTATTTGATTAAAAGTGTAAATTATTTTGCTTATGCGAGTTTAATTCATTATATCATTGGTTTAAAAAAAAAACAAAAAAAAAAAAACAAACAAAAAATCTGAATGAATAATTCGTCTTGAACAAATTTACGTCGAATCGATCAACTATAACTTAAATTTTAAGAATTAATGTTATTCACAAGTAGAATATAATTTTAAGATTATCATTTTTCATATATTTTTAATATCAAATTATATTTACATATATATATATATATATATATATATACGCACATGTACATATAAATTGATATTAAAAATTTGTAAAATTTATCCTTCCAAATTCCAAGTTCTACATTTTTTATTTATTATTACCATTTCATTAAAAATCATTTCAATTAACCATATTAATTTATATATATATATATATATATATATATATAATTTTGAAAGCCAATTTTATATTTTATATTCTATTGAAATTATATATGTATAAGCGATAATATTTGTAAGACTGTTAAATTAGATAAGACTGACATTATGAGTTATTTCATTCAGAATGATATTTTCAACTGTAAAATATTTTTCAGATTAGTAAAAACTGATTTCCCACAGGTTCGCTAATTTTATTATATTTGTTTTTAGTATTATTTTTTGTTCGCGATCAATATCCAATAGTCACAATCCTCTGGTATTATTATTGGATAATATTTTTACATACACGTGAAATATAAAATGTTTGTACTAGCTATTGAAATAAATTATATTTATAAATTAGAAAAAAAATAATAGTAGTAAATTAAAATTATGAAATTGTTAGACAAAATTTTTTTTTTAACAATGTTATCGTTATTTGCAAGACTAGAGACACAATTATATGTATATACAAATTACATACAATTATGATTATTGATCTTTTTAAGTAATTTTGTTTATATGAAACGTTATATCGTGTATTTACAATACATTAAAAATTATCTAATATATATATATATATATATATATATATATTAATATATTTGATGTTTGTGTGAAATGTACTTATAATATAATACATAATTAAAATTTTGTGCTACTTTAATAATTTAAGCTTAAGAAAAGCTGGATTTCAGTAAGCTAATTATTCTGTTAATTAAGAAATTGAAGGGATTTGATGACAAAGTACAGAATGATAAGATGATTTGTAGAAGTAAAAATACTAAAAAACTTTCGTTTCACAGAAATTCATAGTAAATTAAAAATAAGTTTCAATGTATATAAATAAGAAATAAATAAGATATATCTTTAATTTTATTGAAAATAATGTAATATTTTTGTTTTAATATCTGTACATTATATCGCTTTTAATCGATAATTTTTATTTGAATATCACACATTTTTTGTTTTCATTCGTGATTCCGTTGTTGGTATTTTAGTGCTAGAAATTGAAACGCACTAAATGATGAATTCATTGTCATTAATGTGTAAAGAATATTGCATTTTCGGAATTATAAAAGCATATACTAAAGACAAAGTCGTTATTACGTCGTTAGAATATAAATATCGAATCATATAATGATTGCATAGGCATATTTTATGAATATTAAATAACTGATCTGATAACTGAAACCAAATATTTCAATTAAGTGAAACTGAAAATGTCATTGATTTCACTATTATGAATTTCATTCTTTTTAATATCAATAATAAATAATGAATATATATATATATATATATATATATATATATATATATGCATATTACAACTAGAGCTTACAGAATTAATAATATTAACAAATTAGTATAAGCTTTTATCATCATATATTCAATTATTTATTTAAAAGTCATTTTATTTATTATACATAGCTCCAAGCTATAGTATCTTTTTATAAGATATTTATAAAAATTTTCCGAATAACATTTGAAAAGAATTCTATCATATCAGAATTTCAATCAATAATGAAACTTCCTCTTAAAGCCTTTCGCCGTAGTTCTTAATTTCGCAGATGATAAAGAATCGCGAAGAACGATGAAAAAGCAATGGAAAGAGCTTAAAGTTTTGTTTTGTTAGTTTGATTTTTTTTTTTTTTTTTTTTTTTTTTTTTTTTTTGTTTTATTCGAAAAGTTTTCAATTATATTGTCAACTTTAGAAATTTGTTATTGACTAAATTCGTGTTGAGCTTAATCCGTATTCGGAGACTCTCAGACAAATGGACTCCATTGATTCAAATGCAACTATGGACTTTAAACGGTTTCTACACGAGCTATTACACGGCAAAATTTAGTTTTAATTTATTCCAATACCTATAACTCATCGAAAATGTAGCTGTTGTACGCTTTCCTAACTACGCCATGAGAAGAAATATAAAAGGAAAATTGACATTGATCTACGAAGTCACATTAATCGCCACCTCCAATACTCCATCTATGGCATTTAATTTAAATCTACTTAACGCATACATCACGTCCAATAATAATTCCTGTATATAGTGTATAGTTTATTAATCGGCGAGTACTTTAAGTGCTGTCACTAAAGTAAGGACGAAAAAAAGAATAAATACAAAAATGGCAGCTACAATACCAAATGGGACAATTAATATTCAATATAATGACTCGACGTGGTCGGCAACATGGAAATTCCCACCAATTTCGTTCTTACTTCAACACCTTAACGCATACTTTATATAGGATTGCTTATAAATACGCATACTTTTATATCCGTAATGCTTACTCATTATTATTAAGCGCATGTGTATTAAGTGGAGGAAGAAGGGGTCAACGCTCGCTTAGCACAGCATAGGCGTAAGCGAATCGGGTTGACCCTCGGAGCTGTCAGAATCTCTCGTTAATTCGATAAGAGCGAAGAGGCGAAACGGGAGAAGACGCGTCAAGAGTAAGAGCACTTCCAGGAGTTCGGTGTAGAGGGAGAGAGAGAGAGAGAGAGAGAGAGAGCAAGGAGTGGAATTTTTAGCTTAGCGAGGAGCACGAGCAGTGGAAAAAGAGGAGTCGAGTAAGAGAGAAAAAGGGTAATGTTACCGTTGGTCAGCGGCAAGTGTTGTCGAGGCTGTAATTATTAGCGAAGAATGGCTAAATACACGTATCTCGAGGCGCCATTAGGATTCATAATCACAGGGGCTATTGAGAAGCTCAGGGAGCATTATCCCGAGCGAAAGACTTGGACGACATTTTAATGCAATTCGATAAAAGCGAGCACTGATTGTTTTTAAGAGGTGATAGCGACGTCATCTGCATAATCCGTGTGTAATTAGACGTGTCAGTGATTGCGTTAGCTTACGATCTCAGTATCATCTTTCACGAGACTACCTACAATATTGTAATTTACTAAATGGATAACGCGCCTAAGCCATACTTATCCTGTTTCTTTTTTTTTTCAATATAATTTATATAATCAACAGGCCCCGTATCCGTCATTATCAACGCGCTTTTTACGGTCACGGCACTGTATGAAATCCAACTTCTTTATTTCCTTTCTTTATTGTTGCGCAGGTGCTGCTAAAGGTATGGCCGAACCTGCATCATGGAAGGGTCTACGTGGGAAAGACGAATAGAAAAGAACTTGGAAGCGCCTCGTAGATGTACGAAGCGAATTTCGATGGGAAGAGGATTTGCAGTACAAGGAGACCATTCGGCTTTATTGAATTATTTATGAATTGTCCTAGTGGAAGTGTGTACGACGGCATATACAATATACTTATTAAATACAAATAAGTTGTCTCGCGAGAACAATGAATAGTATTGATTTGTTACCATTAATCAAACAGAATAAAAACTAAGAGTTTCATAATTTCTATGATATATATATATATATATATATATATATATATATATTCCTGTGATACATGGCATTTCTTTATCGTGGATATAAATCAATGCATGTGCATTTAAGGATTTACATACAACCGATGAAAAGAAGAATAATTTCAGCGACGAATTAGCTAAATAGATATTAGGGGGCCAATGATGTATACGTGACAACAAATTAACAACGCAGATGAGTTTTACTTGATTGAGTTATCAATTGATCTGGTGGCTTCATAGTATTTACCAATAGGGACACTAATACGATAACATACGAATAGTAATTTTTAATTTAGAGATTAATTAATTGGTTTTTAATAAATTCAGGAAAATATATTTTCTATCTATCTATATATGTATAAAGATTCATTATCCAAATCGAAAGTCTGTGATAGTTAGACAATTCTTTAGCTCGTCATATGCTTTTTATTAAACTGTAAATATTGATAAATGACAAATTATATTGGTTGATTTGATTAACAGTTTTACAAATTATGTAATATTGTTTTCAACTTTATAGTATTAGAATTTTTTGTTTTATCCTATTTTTACATTAATTTGAAATGTAAATAACGATTACATAAAAATTTTGTATAAAAAAGTGAAGGTAATATGAAACAAAAATTGCAACGAAATTTGAAATGTTAAATACAACTTATACGTAATCATAACGAGGCACATATTTTCCAAATACAAAAGATTCAAGCACCGAATAAAGCAGCCTATTCCAAGCATTTTTTCATGGTTATAATGACAAGATAAAATTTATCAACAAGTTATAAAGACAAGCTGAGACAAGATAAAATTATGAAAGGGTTCGACGAAAGAATAGAAATGGAAAAGAAAACAATTGTCAAATTATAGGTGTCTAAGATTAGCATTTAAATATATTCTTCGATATAATTTAAATAGTTCGAAAAATGTCGGACCTTCTACTATATTGTATTTGAAAATATTTGTTCTGACTGGTGCTTGGAGTGACATTGGTAACAGCAGTATTAGTAGATGACTACTGTTTAAGTTAGCATTATTCCTTCCGTTGAAGTTTCCGTTGCACAGAAAGAAAAAGAGCGAGAGAGAAAGTGAAATGAAAAAATAGTGAGAGAGAGAGAGAGAGAGAGAGAGAGAGAGAGAGAGAGAGGGAGAACGGGAGGCTGCTATAATATTTATACGCAAAGATACCTACGTACATATATACCGCATAATGTATGTACTCTAAATAATAAAATAAGATAGTTTTCTATTATGAATGGTAGGTACAATGAAAGAGAGAGAGACAGAGAGAGAGAGAGGTTGAGTGACTAGAAGAGAAGTAGCATTGTTCGTTATATACTCAGCAACCGACCTACATTTCCTTCACCATATTAAATTTAAATCTTGATTCTCCAGTCTTGTACACTATCCATACGTCGCAGTTTCAGTTCTCTCTCTCTCTCTCTCTCTCTCTCTCTCTCTCTCTCTCTCAGTCTCTAACATATGTAAATATAAACGCGTCCATACATAACTAATCTTTTTTTGCCTGTCCCAATTTTTTCTTTGTAGTTGATCACTTTATACATCAAGTTGGCAGATTTTCCAGCTGTTCAACCTGGATTGCTTTTCAAAAATACTGATCTCACGATTTTTTATTTTAATTTAATTGCTAAAAATTGATCGTCGAAATTAGTTAGTAATAAAGACAAGTTTGCAATTCTGTAGCAAATTAAAAACTTAAAGACAATGAAATGCATTATGCATTGTGAAAAATTATTTTTATCATCATAAATTCTGTAAACTGTTTATTAAAAAATATCACGCTTGGATAATCAATATAGTGTTAACATGTTAATTAATTATTATATTCATTGTGACAAAATAATGTTTGATAACGTTTATCTTTCTTCTAGAATGCAAAGCGAAGGATTGATCAGAAAAATTTTGTGAAAAACATAAAGCCACGTAATTATAATTATTCTACTTTTTAAATATGGAACTTACAATAATGTTAAAATGCAGACGGTTTGTTAAGAACTTGAGAACAATAGAATTACATTATTAAAGATATAAAAATATAAAAAATTAAAAAAATAATGAAAAAAATATATTAATACTATTTTTAACAAATCAATTCTTAATAGTTTCTTAGTTTAGTAAAGAATTTCATGTATAGAACGTGTGATTATAATAACAATCTTATCAAAATTTCAGAATATCCGACACTATTGACAAAGTGAACCAGTAGTGATGCTTTCCTATGGAACCAAGTTACGCTAAATTTGACGATACTAGACCTTAAATTTATGGACCGTACGCGTTTCAAAATTTCGTAATTCCCTTATGCTTTGCTAATCCTACTTATCTGTCCATGCTGAGCTTAAGGTTAACATTTATATTTTATTATATAACGATTGAAGAATGTGAGAAATTCAATTAAAATAAATTTAATTATTTACGAGTGTATACGGTATTGTCACTTTACGTCATGTCACTAATTAGCATGTGTTTCACACACAATAATAATAATAAATTTAGAAAATATTTAACAGTTTAAAGGACTTAATTTGAATAAATGTAATGGGAAAACGGTTATATCTTTTATTTCACTGTATTAAGTCGCTAATGTTAATAATAATAAAAAAAAAAAAAAAAAAAAAAAAAAAAAAAAAAAAAAAAAAAAAAACAAAAAAAACAAACAAACAAACAAAATAGTTAAAAATTAACGATTATTATTATTTGTAGCTCGTCAGTTTCTATTCGTCTCCTCTTTCATTATTGTAGCTTATTCAATATATATTAGATATAATCGTCTTCTGCGAGTCTTATCAATTTTCAATTTAAATTCAGTTTCATTGGATAATAAATATTTTTATTCATCATGACCAATCTATCATTATCGAAAATTATATTTTCTCACGAGTTTTGTAAAAACACATTTTAAAAATTTTATTCATATTGCACTACTACACTGAATTTAAAAATTCTATTACAAATATAGTTAGCGTGAGATAAAATTAATTGGCGTTTTGATTAACGATATTATTAATAATCAATCCAATACATAAATATTAGATTTAATAGAACGATATTTTTTCCCGTCATGTTTGTTATGCTTCGATATATTCAAGCACAAGAATCAATCTATTTTATAAGAAAAATATGAGCATAAACAAGTATTGATGTGAAATAAATTTTTCTATCTAGTGAATTATTTATCTTGGAATAAAAGTTTATTCTACCTCTAGCGTAAGTTGAGGCAAAATATCTATTGTACTTTGTTAGAGCACTTTAATTGTCTAATTTACTAAGATGTAATATTGCACCGTTCGAAACTATTTTAATATAACAATAATAAACTAAGAAATAAACTAGACTGAATGTAATTGCTTCATTTTAAATAGAAAAACACATAGAGATAGATTAATTTTAATTTAAATGCAATTGAATGAAATAGAATATTCGTTAATTAAAAGACGTGGTTTATATATGCAAGATAAACAATAGTGGCATAAACGCTTTCGTTAATATCATTATATCAAATTATAATTAGCTGTTTCGTGTATAAAATTGTTGCGATAAAATTAGAATGCTAATTTAAAATAAATTAATCAAAATATGGAATTTCCCAGTGCAGAGGCGTGGGCTTTAATAGTATCAGAGGAAATTTTTACGATGATATTGATTGGAGGGTGGGAAAATATTTCAAGGGGCAATTTGTCCATTGTCATCGAAACATAGCAGGCGAGAAAACAGTTTTGAGGAATTTCCAGAAGACAAACTTTGGCAAATGGAAAAGTTATTTTTTGTATTTTTCATTCTTCTTGCCCTGCCTCTTCTCATCACGTCACAACAATCCTGTACTTTATCCAATCACACAAACATACCGATGCGTATACCTTCAAGGCATTGCATCTGTCTTTTACACGAATTATAGTAAGCTTTCGGAAAACTGGAATTGTGGTGTGTCGATAAGCCTGATGTAATTGTAAGTGACGGCAAAACTTGGCCGTTTCAGTGACGTTGGACGTCACTGCGGTCCCTCGATGATAAGCCGCAATGAGTCTCTTGCGATTACGGTACCGTAAGGGTATGTGCACTGGTAGTCAAGTTCGACTTGGAAAACTTGGTCAGTCTGGAAAGTAGAGTTGAAGGTTCATTGCAGTCTACGGGAGAACATGTTGTATCTAAAATGGGAAGTTATAATGACCGATGATCTTTTCAGAACTCGAGTGATGATTTTACTTGTGATTTCGCCGAAAATGCTTATCATGAAGAAACCATTTCCATTGAATTAGTTTTTACAATTAATTGTACAAAAGATTGTAATTTATACTTGTACATCATGTGGAGCTTTAAGCTCATTCAATATGCATTGGCATATTATATTACAGATATGTACATACGTATGTGTGTGTATGTGTGTGCACGTGTTGTGTCATTTTTATAATATAAAATTAAATATATCGAATATCGTGAAAGATTGGAATAATTTTTCAATGTACGTCTTTGCTATTTCAGTAATAAATGTTAATTGATTATAATGCAAGTGCTTCTTTTAGCAATGGCTGAATATATATATATTAATATTTTTAATATATTAATCAATATATGAGTAGTTTCAGAAATATTAAAAACTACAGGATTTCAGTTTCATTTGCTTGAAATTCGCTTGAAAGTATATTAAGAATTTCAATGTCTAAATGTTTAAGTAGTACAATAAAAATATCATTGTCTCGATTATTATAATTGATGGAAAAGTGAGTTAATTAAATTAACGAATTATCTAAGGATTCTATAATTGTTTTATACTTTATGGTCTTTTCGTTTGCTTAATTTCATACTTAATTTTGCAAATAATCACCAAATGTCATTTGCTCCATCTCCAACATCTTCAACTATAAAAATATCCAATTTAAATTCTCTGAAACGTCGGTCACCGAACATGCCAAATGTGACACAAGAATTTTTAATACTGTGACCAAAATATAAACAAATTGACGCCGGCAATTACACTGAGATTTCAGCTACAATTCAGAATAAGCGCATCGGTAATAACGGCCGTCTGTAAAGATTTAAGCGCAAAATTACTATGATAAATTTGCTCTTATAGTTGGAGTTTGCAACTCCAAACAGGATGCACAACTTTGCAAAGTTTTTAAAGATCCGAGTCCATGGGTGGCTAAAATTTTTCTTAACGTACAGATGAAAATGTAAGTAGAGATAAATGAAAACAAATTTTTACTCATAAGCATCGTTTGATCGACTATAAAATGCATACGAGTCGACAAAATAAATGCAGGGAGAAAGCCGCAGTACATAAATAATTGTAAATGTATGTTTAGTATATATGTAAAATTTAGTCACTACACTATTTTACTGGAACTAAAGTGAAAATTAGAATCTACTCGCTCTTAATAACATCATTTTATAAAATAATATTTTCTATTACTTTCTACAAAATTACTTCATTGTGTTTAAAATTATATTTTATTTACTTGATGTCTTTGGCTATTAATTGATTTTTTATTTTTTTTCACGGTCTTTCCATTTCAATTCATTTGCTCCCTATAAGTATTTTATTCAACTTTTTCATTAGTTAAATGTACACAGTTACTGCCCAATCACATCATAAGTTATATCGAGCTAAAAGCCATTATGCTTTCATTAGTTTTTATGCCACTCGGCGTCATTAGCATATTCTTGTTATTATTATTATTATTATTATTATTATTATTATTATTATTATTATTATTATTATTATTATTATTATTATTATTATTATTATTATTGTTGTTGTTATTATTAAATTAGTGTTTATTACAATATTGCTTTAAAATAATTTTCATTGAGCGATTATTAATTAAAAAAATATATCATTGTTCGTTAATCGAGATATAATCGTGAAATTAAATTAACGAATTGAAAATTCCGAATTGTTAATTAAAGTAAAAAAAAAACAATATATAATACTTTAACACTTATAAGATTATTTATCGATCAACTATGAATATAAAATTTTACATCATAAGTATAAATAGGGAAGTTTTCAAGAATTTTCTTTTCCTTCTTTAACACGTAAAACTTATAAAAGATTATTCAAATATATATATAAAAGTTTTTAAAATTATAATACTTGAAATTATGATATTATTATTTTGAAAATGTAGAATCTCAAAATATTCATGGAAATATTTTTATTATCCTCCATATTATTGATTAAGTTTTGTTTCCACATTATACTACCATACTTTATATAAAATTTACTACTCACTTAAACTTATAATTGTAATTATAACTTTATGAACATTTCCAACATCTTACTGCTCCAGTTAATCTAACTACAATTGAATGCATGATCATCGTCAAGCTGCATTAATGTTCTTTAATGTATATTGCAAAATAAATGTTGCTAATTATTAATTTAATCGAGGGGTCACATTTGCGCAGTGGATTATTACGCAAGTAATACATTTCCATTGAAGTAGTCTTTTGTTTTAAGCAGATAATAATATTTTTTACCATCACAGTATTGCCGTATAAGACAAACTATATCGTAACAGGAAATAGCGAATGGGAATGTTTGCACCCTAAAGTTTGACGGTATATTGAAAGGACAAAAGTAACTCGGCGCACGGTAATATCGCGCTTACTACATAGAAACTACGTCGGATCCGTGAAAACGTCCTCAGTCCCGTGAATAACGTGGAAAATGATGCTGGGAGTCGCGAAACAACACGGAGCTGTCGGACTTTCGTTATGTGTATATACGGTCGTGCACCTTTTGAGGATCATCCGGTCGTCTGAACGAGCTAAGAGGAGGATAAAACTCGGCGTATACATGCATTGGATAACTGGCCAAGAGCGAGAGAGAGAGAGAGAGAGAGAGAGAGAGAGAGAGAGAGAGAGAGAGCAGGAAAAATAAGCAGACAGAAAGAGAAACCGTATTCACTACGCATGGCTTCCTCTTGAGTCAGAAACTCGAATCGGTGGATACAAATTTCAGGTACGAATGAGAACTACTTGAATGCTTCTCCATCTTTTGCAATAATATTTTTAAACAGTTCTATTATTATGTTCAAATATTATTTCAATCGTGCTTAAAACAATTATTAAATTAACGTTGTAAAGTGACGTGGAATTTATGTGGCATTGGTCCAAGCTTATCCAACGTTTACATGAAATGATAATAAACAGTTATCTAATATTTGCACAATCCAATTATATTATTATGATGATTGAATTCGTGGAAAATTTATATTGACATTTATTATTCTAATCCTCAAAGTGTATTTGATAGTTAATAATCATAGTACCTGTAGAGTTATATGTGTAAAAAGCTTTCTACTGACCAATACGAGCGAAATTCTATCCGATTCTTCCATTCGATCGATAATTACTTGAGTTTAAAGTTTTATTTAGAATTTCTAAGCTCCTCAAGTCCCATTCGTTATTAAATTATTCTCATATTACTTATCATTTAACTTATACTCGGCTTAAATATTAATAAGCTGATTAAAACATTTTATGATACATATTTCTTTTACTCGTTTCCTTATTAATAATATTTAAGTCTATGAGGATACTCCAATGTCTAACTCGTAACATTAATGAGTAATTTCATCCAGACTAATAGCAAATACAACGGATAAAATATATATTTTAAATATAAACAGAGAAACTAAATTATCACTGGAGCGTCACGGTTCTGAGAGTCTGTTAGTACCTGAGTGAGAGTAGCGCAACTTTCTTTCTTTTTTTTTTTTTTTTTTTGAAAGTAAGCAAGCTTATATTTAAATCTCCACTCAAGATTTTCATCCCTTTGTAAGCAACATGAAAGAAGAATTTTCAAATTGCTTATTAGTTTTATTTTTCACTTGTAGAATTTTTCTCATTCACATTAAAAGAGTCTTTCGTCTAGCTATAGAGGCTGTTAGTACTATAGAAGATAAAATATATTATTGCATTTCTATTTATAGTAAAGACGTGATTACTAACAAAATTTAGAATACCACGAATTCAACGTTTATAGGTTTTCAAGAAAGTATCGGGAATAAATTTAATATAATTATTGGAAAATTTTTTAAATAAAATCAGTAGTTTGAGCGAAAAACGAATAAGCAAAGAATCATGTTCTGTATAAATAAATCACAAAAATTTTGGATAAGGAAATGATGGTAATACTTGTTGGATTATCAGTTGATAAGGAAAAAATTTTGATTTTTGAATTTGTGATTTAAGATTTTCTATTTCATTGATGTAATGTTAGGTTTAATACATCAAGATAATTTATTATTCTTGACTGAGTTAATAACGGATTCAATATATGTATATATAACGATTTAATTTAGCGATATCAATAAAAAGCAAACATTTTGATGTTACTTCGAGTTTATACATCGATATAATATTTTTGTATTTCGAAAATTCAAAATTCACATACATGTCTTAAATAAATTCAATCTAAAAATTCATTATGAAATTTTGAATGAAATTTTGAATGAAATTTCACATTATTCTCTTAGAAAATATAATTAAAATATATTATTAATATGTTAATGCGATAAAAATCTTGTTTTATATTAGTTCAAAGTTTTCAAATACTTTATTATTATTATTATTTTTATAAATAAAAAAAGGGGAAAAAATCAAGAAAAAAATTGTAGTTAGCTTTATTTTTACAATTTTAGAGAAGCTCGCTTGCATAATATCATATTTTTGATTTTATAATAGGAAAATTTGCATGCTAAATGTTGTTACTAAGTACATCACGTGTTTATGGATAACGATTAATGAATCATCATGAATGTATTAATGGCATTTCAAAAAAAAACAAAATTTTTAACTTATTTAGAATTATATGAAATATTACTACGATAAGTTGATTGATGTGTCATTTATCGATTATAGGAACTTGTGCATATTGTCGTATTAGAGAGCAAAGTTGAAAGTAGAGTTTTTCAGGATCACTTATACGATGACACATATAACTTTTATCTCTTATATTTAATTCAACAGTTTAATTATGATTATAGGAGAATTAGTATTGCACAGTACTTTTATTTTCCTCGGCTATACAAACTATCTACATACCATATAACCTTCTTTTATCTTGCCTCTAATAAATAAAGAATAAATAGTTTCTGAAACGTTTACTCTTTACAAATAAAAATTGAACAGGCCAGCTCGAAGGCATCAGCAAAATTGATTTAAAAATTCAAATATTTTATAATCCAGCCTCAACCTTATATTTAACCAATTATGTGCTACGTTTTTTAAATGAAAGGAAGATTTTATTTTTATTTCTCAAGATCCATTTTTACACATGATAACGAAGTAGAAAGTAAATGGCGCGCTTTTCATGAAAAATATCCACGAGATGGACAAGCCTGATAAATCGATTTTCATACTCCATGGGCGCTCATCGAAAAGTTATTAGGTTATTCCAAGCAATCGATACACCGTTCGCATTCTCATTACAATTCAAAACGTAGAACAATTATCTTAATCGCTCGGCTACATCAAAACTCATCAACAAACAAATAAGCAAACAAGCATGAAAAAAGAAAAAGAAAAGTGAGACAAAAACAACGTAGAAAGCGCGATTTGGTTTAAGAATAAGCGACTCGAGGTATCGACACTCTCTATGATCGTCGCATAAAGAGGATGGGGATTTGAAAAATTTTGTCGCAGAATCGTCGTCACAAGGAGACTCCGAGCCCCCATCAAAAGTTCAGCCCGGGATATCAGGAAACAACCAGGGGACGATGCGCACGAGCGCTGTTTATGGACACCTCGGGCGAGGCCTCGTCTCCCGGGTTAACGCATCGGTGGTACGGCACCTCAACACGGCAGCTCAATCCCGTTTTACGAGGCGCAGGGATTTTCTCTCCCACGTCACCCTCGAGAAAAATGCCGCCAGCAAACGCGGCCGCAACGCCACTCCCGGGGATTCGACGTTTCGTCCTTCGAGCTCAGATATCTCCAGCTTAATGTGAAAAAATAACGTTTACTTATGCGACAGAGGTCCCTATTACTCTTCGATGTCCTCATACTCCTAACCCCCCCCCCCCCCCCCACCCCCCCCTCTCTCTCTCCCCGTCCACCACTCGCGCTCTCGGGCACTCGTACTTCCCATCCGAACAACTATTGTGCGTAAGTGATATATCATGGTTCAAAGTCCAGGCGGACTAATCGCTGTCACTCTTGCACTTTTACAAATTTTTGTTGACTACGTAACTACGTAAAGTGTTAATGTATTAGGAGAGTTGAAATTACGGATTTATGCTTACAATCATTTTAATAGAAGAACGAGTACGTTAACAACATTACTGGATTATTTGTCACTCGACTTTTCTATTAATTAATAAAATTCTATGTTAAATTAAGCTACAAAGGCAACTAATTAGCAGACAATAGACGATAGACTTTCAACAAACAATTCTGTGTTAATAATTTAGGAAAAAACGAATAAACCAAGTATGCTTTTATTCCTTTATTTTGCGTCGCTAATACAAGCGAACCTTTCATAAGTTCAATGTTACAACTTCAAACAATTGATTAATTACTATTCAGATTTTCCGTAAAATTCATTACATAATTTCAATTATTATCGATAAAGTTAAGATGCATAATGATTTCAAAATGAAGCAAAGCTTGTTTGACAATTTTTGTATTCATAAGCCAACAACTGACTCAAATATCTTACAATAGAAAATTCTATTCTCCATTGTACTGGAATTTCAAAATAACGTAATTTTAGCTTAAAAAATAGGTATTTACATTAAGTTAAAATCTTAAAAGAACAATGAAGAAGAGCATTATAGTGTTAAGCCGATTAAGGGTTTTCATTATTTCCACAAAAATAAAATCATTTATAACTTATACATCGAGTAAGGATTCTATTTTTATTATAATTTAAAATAAAAGATATTATAAATTTTTGACTTTTGACTGATATTCAAAGTCCTCCTAAAAATGACTGAACGAACCCCGTAGGAATACGACGATGCCATTATCGGCATTTTAGAACGGTAGAGAATCTAAAAGTTGTTAATAATCTTTTATGGCCAATATAAAGCATAAGGCACTGATCAGTGGGAATATATTGCATATGAAAGAGTTATGATATTGCCGGAGGATACAAATGGCCGGGTGTACGGTCATTAGCTTATGTCTTTTCCACGTTATTTTTTTATTCATTTGTGATATTTAGGCGCACATTTTGGCGGATATCTCAATTAAAGTATTTATTTATATATTAAGTTTATTTTAAAAAAATATTATCAAACCATAGGGACTTGATATTTCGGAGGTAGGAGTTAGAGGGCAAATAGGTATTTCCTTTATTTTTTTGTTTTGTTTTTGTTTTTGTTTTTACAGATTAATACCTTACATCCCCCCCCCTAACCCCAACCCCAACCCCAACCCCAACCCCACCAATCTCAATCTCTATGAATTTTTATCGTCGTATAATCTAATCTATTTGTTGATTTTATCATAAAAAATATCTATTATATTGCTACTTCTAACAAATTTGTATTCTTTTCAAACAAATTCTGACATTAATAATACTTGTATATCTATAAATCCCCAATGACTGAGAGGTTTATATATATATATATGTTTGAGAGAGTTGCAGCTCTTCGAGTAGCGGAGAAGCACTAAAAAAAAGATGCTTTGTGTCATTCTTTGGAAAATTAATGAATGGACGTCTAAAGATTTTCAAAGAGAACAATATTACTAGGAGAACGTACCTGAATAGATTTCCCCTTCATCACATGCTTTATACCTATATACACACACACACACGCACACGCACACGCACACGCACACGCACACGCACACGCGCGCGCACAAACACACACACACACACACACACGCGCGCGCGCGCACGCACATATATCTCCCTCATCCCCAGTCTTTCTTTATGTTTAACCCTACCTATGTTTCTCTCTTGATAATCAAATATATTTTAACCACGTTATTTTATGATAAAATAAATTAGCAAATTAACTACAATTCGCATTTTTCCTATTGTATTCATAAATATACAATTTAACGATACACACGTTAAGGTAAAACAAAATTTTATTGCAAATGTACAAATAATAATACATCATTCGCATTTATTATGAATTAAAATTTTTTATAAATTAAATAAGGAATAAATTTAATAATTTGTTTATAACATTGCGTTTATACTACCTATTATTCATTTAAAAATTATTGACAATTAATTGAATAATAATAAACAATCAATAGTAATCATTTTTCAAGAACGAAATTTTTAAAATTTTGTAAGATTATTGATATAAATTTTCCTCTTTGTTAAATTAGTCAACGAAGAAACAATATCAATCACTATTGAAATAATTGATATTTATTGTTTCCATTCGCTTAAGATTATTTAGTGTTATTAAATAGATTAAATGAATCATTCGGCTAATGACATAAGGCATTATTACATGAAGTTTTGAGATTGAAAGACATTTTATAATTTTTTAACAATGTTATTATTATAACTTATTAGTATGGAATATAATTTGATGTCTTTCCTCGTTGTCCATCTCTTTCGAATAAAATCAATGTGAAGCTTATGACCAATTAGAACATATATATTTATATTCAGGCATTTAAAATTGTTATTTGCATTGTTATTTTAATAAGATAAAACATTTGTCAATAGTTGATAATAATAATCAATTTTTATACAATTAAACGATTATAATTACAATAGATTGGCAAAATTAGATAAAAAAATATAACTAAAGTATCGGTTATTTTAATGTTAAAATGTATAATAATTACGAAAACAAGATTTTAATAACCGAGCTTAGTTAATTTAAAAACAGTAATTTTTACATTTAAATATAAATAGTAAATATTATTTTAGTATACGGGATAAATCTATCTTACTTTATGAAACTGCTATTTATATTAAATACCAGAAAACTCGCTTGTAATTTATGTTGATCTTATAAATAAAGAGTGGTTTTATTATCTAGAACTTTTCTTGAATTCTGAATTTTAATATAAATCCACGAGATTTAAATAATTCTTCTCGTTTTAAATGTAAAAAAGGATTTTCTTTTTTTTCAGCGTGTATGTGTAAGTTATCAAAAATAAAATATTATTCTATAAAATTTCAATTCTGCTTCGATATGAGCGATTCGAGTCGTAATGGCCTATTCCTTAAATATTAATTATAATTAATACTGTAGAAATTCAAAAATTTCAAAAATTCTCATTATCTACAGTATTCTGCGAAATTAATGACATTTAAAACATCCGCACTTTGAATAATAATAAGTTTTCTACATCAACGGCCATAATTTAGGAGAAAAAAAAAAACTATAACACAAATGATTTATTTTTGTATTTATTTTGACATCCCGTTTTTCTTTTCTTTTTTTGTTTTTGTTTTTGTTTTCACTTAAACGAATAACTTATAGTGCGCAGCATTCTAACGTACATAAAGAGAGAAGAAAAACAATAACAAAACTCGGCTACCGACGTAAAAGCATCAAGCGGGAGGATGGAGTTTTGGATTAAAATATTTTTCGACAAGCTTCTATATCCCTCGGCTACTTAAAATCCATTGTTTGTGAAGTTTCGTTACTCCTGCGAGTCCAAAGAGAAAGAGAAAAATCTGTGGCATGTGGCCTTCAGCGCTTTCTGGCGATCTATTTGGCCGACACCAATGATTTTGTTTCTGAGCGCGCGCGCGTATATTTCACAGGCAAGGCACAAACCTGACAACCCGCGCAAAAATGAAAAAAACAAAGAAAAATGCCTTTATGTCGCCCTCCTTGACTTATCGTCGCTTGTACGAAGCCGAGAAAACGTTGAAATTTGGTAAAATGATGTTGAGAAAGGCTTAATTCTTAGCATTTCTTCATTATCCCTCGGTTTGAATGTATTTTCGATAATGTCGTGGCTTTCCTACAAAACCCAATAAGACGGACGAAATTATTATTTTTGCATTTCAAGTAGAATTTCGAAAGTCTTGTCGGAGTAGGTGGAGCTTGAGTAGTAATATCGATGTTTCTAGTTAAATTTCTATAAAAGAAAATAGGAATTTATTTATCTCCAAGTCTAATTAAATGTTACGTTTAGAATATTATTGATGGCAATGGTAATGTGACGATAAATTGTCAAAAATTGCGAATAAACGCGTGAAAGATATTTCAATATTATTCATAATCGACAATAGAAAGATTTTAAAATTTTCGTTTTTATCAATTGCTAAATGGGATATACAACGTGGACAATAATAAAAGTAAGCGTTAGAAAATAATGAGAGAGAGAGAGAGAGAGAGAGAGATAGCAAGCGGTTTATTACATAAGTAAATATTATGCGTAGGTCTGTGAACTTACGAATTCTTGGAATTCGAGGAATATGGAATACGGATAGGATTTATTCAACTGAAATATATGCTGATGAGTTGTGGCTGTCTGTAAAATCAAGCTTCTGTGGGGACATCAATAAATTAATTGTACATTGCTTGTAGTGGTTTTGTTGCCGGACAACTAGTTTATGCTTAGTGAAAAGTAAAAGCAAATTCTTAATCTTAATCGCGATAATCTTGTAAGTATATGACATTTAACTTATTCCTGGCTCAATTAAATTATAATGATAAATTTATTCGCCATTATATTACGTTTTCAGATTTTAATTCTCATTCTTTCCAATATGTTAATGGCATTTTTAGTCGAAGTCCTTTCTTATCATCCTAAGTATATGGAACATTTCTTACAAACTCATAATGCCATTTTACGAGGCGATGGACCACTTTCGTATCCTTATCGATACATAATTGCTATTATTGTAAGATACATTTATCATTTATATGAGCCGTTTGTTGAAAATTTTCTACCTGAAATGTTTATTAATCGTGTCCTTTCATTATTTTCGTGCAAACTTTATCAAAGAAAATCAAAGTGTTAAAATTAGGGTTTTACTTAACTTGCTAATCAATAATTTCAAATACGTATGCACGACATTAATTGACAATATTTTTGCTGCTATAAGAGCGATCTTACTTTTTGTAAAAATGTTTTACTTATATTTTTGTTCGCTGTCTTATTCGATACTTTTCTTATTCTATTGGACAAGTAAATTTTACCCTAAACAAGTAACGAATACAAAGGATAAAAAAAAGAAAAAAAAAAAAAAACAATAATCAATAATTATATAAAATCAATTGAACTAAATACTAAATTTTTGTTATTTTACAAGTAGGCCAAGATTCGATTTTACAATATTATTCTCAGGTTGTTTTAAATAATTTCTATACTATTTTACATGATTTTATTTAAGAAAAATAAATGAGTTTATCGAGCACGTGTAAGTAGTTGAATTAAATAAAAATCATCACTCGTAATTGAAGCATAGAGGTTGGAGAATTTTTTTGAAATTTTGCTCCTAATATATTATTTACGTAATACATTTTCATAATTTTTAATTACATTTACGAGCTCCAACGATGCTTATTTATTCAGCAAAGTATTATTAAATAAAATCTATACTTTTGCTAATATAAAAATCTTTTATCTATCGATATCGGAGTAAAAACAACTGCAGTTTTTAGATATACGATTTATACAAATACATGCGTATATTATTTTAGAAATTTCTTATATTTCTATTCATAGCGACATATCGAATCTAATGGTTCTCCTAAAACTTACCGTATAAAATACAGAAATCAAGATAAGTTTATAAGCGGAAGAGTACAGTGACAAATATTCAAATAGAAATACAGAGTATAAGTAAGAGGGGGAAAAAAAAAAAAATAAATAAAATAAACATAAACATAAACATAAACATAAACATAAACATAAACATTGGGTTTATTATAAAACATTATCGATTATATAAGATTTTAATAATATTTTATTAACGTACGAGTAACGATATATTCATTAAATTTTTCATGCATTTATATACGGCTAGTGCAATACAATTGGTCACAATAGATTTCACAATAACAAGAGTTTCCAACAATATTAATAAAACTATACGTGAATTTATCGAATGCAGGCATCAGGTAGACATCAATGCTGCTGCTTAATGAACATGTTGAAAAATGAATTTATTGATCATGGCGGTGATCCATTCTGGTTAGAAGGCTTGAAAGCAATTCCAGCAAAACTTCAAAATCTTTACGAGATCAATAAAATACTTGCACACACGCCATGGCTTCTGAACAAATGTTACATCGAGGTAATGAACATTTTCATGTAAGCAAATGATATAACGCGAAATGCTAATTCTTCGATTCTTGTGATATTGATAATATTGGCTATTACTCGCTATCCAAATACCAATAAAACTAAGATAAAAAATTATAATACCTAAAACAGCATATCATATGCAATGAAATTAGGTATCATGATATTTACGTATTTAGCTTTCCGATTGAATTTCGATGAATTTTAGAATAATCTTGCGCGTGCTTCGCCACTTGCAGAATTTGACTAAAGGTGAAGGCAACTGGTCTCTGTCGGAACTTGTTCACGCTATTATTTTATTAGTGCATTTCCATTCTCTATCAACCTTCCTGTTCTCCTGTGGAATCACTAAAAAATTAGAGAATCTTCAGACGCACTCTTGTGAATTTAACTCGAAAAGTGCTGAAAGTCTTGCGGTGCCAGATCCTGAGAGGCCTGCCAATAGTCCAGTTCCAATCAGCAGACGTTCCAGTCAGGACGGTAAGTTTAGTCGATCGTTCCTTTCCTTTGTTTGTTTTTTTTTTTTTTTTTGTTTTGTTTTTTTGTTTTCATTTGACAATTCAAATTTCCAAACTTGCCCTCAATATCCAATAACTCCAATAATATAAGTCAATTTAAATTTACACTCTGAAAGTAAAATGGAAATATGATATTTTAGAGGACTCGTTGTCATCGTCACCGCCTAGCATTGTCGGAGAGCAGGAAGTGAAACTTCAGACATTGATGGAAAGGATGAAAGATTTGTCCGAAAAATCAGATTCGTTTGAATTCACAGAGGAAGAATTGGCAAAACGATTCGAAACTATTGAGAAGCAGTCGGCTGAATTAGTGGTTGCACCGTTAAGAACAAATACTGTTCTTGAAATGGACATTGGCCTTTTCATCGAAGAGCCCAGCTATATTTATCAAGATTTTACTAAGGTATACTAACAAATATTATATTTAATACAGCCTTTCTTCATACATTGGATTATTAATATTTACTAAATACTCTCAAGGATAATTTACTCATTAGCAGAGAGTTATTCATAATATTATCGTACTTTAGGTAAATCTCTATCTTTGCATGTCGTTTATATCGTATGTCGTCTATAAATTTGAAATGGAAAAGTAATAATACTTTAATGATGAGTATACGTATACGTAATCTTTATTACGATTATTTTTCCTATTTGACTGTGGAGTCTAAAAAATTGTGTCAATTATTTTTGGTGCTTCGGGTATCAAGCAAAATTACATGGATAATCATTAAATTATTAATTAAAGATCGTTCATGCTCATAGGTTAGAGAAACATTAGATTCTCCTTTAATCAATTTCGCGTATACTTCTTATCATAGGATAATCAATATTATCGATTTTTGTTGAATTTTTTTCACGAGTAATCAATAATATTACAATATGCGATATCCATAATTTTGAAAATGCGTAAGTGATAACTTATGTTTGAATTTTTCAGTAAACAGTCGAATAATACGATGCTTTTGCAAATTATACAATGAATGATTCGGCAGAAAGTAACGTTCCATTATTATGGATAAAAATAAAAATCTATACATTTTAAGAAATAATTATTTGAATTTTGTTTGTTGTAATTTTATATTTCACATTCTATTTGGATAAACTATTTAAATCTATTTAAATTTTAATAATACGATATGCCCATATGCACATGTGCGCAAAATCTTTTATTTACATTATGGTAAAAATATAAATGAAAATTTCGTCATAAAATTGAATCTTATACTATAGTTATTTCATATTTGTTGCGATTAATTTTGTAATGATCGGTAGTATGCCAATATTTAAATTCATATTCAATAAAGGCAACATGGGTAGCTTCTAGTTTATCCGATAGTTGATGATCATTATTGCTATTATTTACTGAGATTTCAAATTTTCGATTTAATTAATCGGCTGAAGAACTAATGCATTTAACTGTGATTAGCTTTATAACTGATTATGGAGCGATTATGAATCTTTAGTTTAGCTAATAATTTATATATGCATGATCTATCTTGGACTCTATCCCGCAACAAGAATTATTTCATAAATTATGAAAGCCTTAGTATAGATGGAATTTATTTCCTTACAATTGAATTTCAAACAAAACACTGAGCTACGCAAAATAATCATACATACACCCATCCACAGACCCCCCCCCCCCCCAACCCCACACACACACACGCGCGCGCGCGCGCACGCACACACACACATAGAGAGAGAGAGAGAGAGAGAGAGAGAGAGAGAGAGAAATCTAACACAACACACGATGCTTTTGGAATGTTAATTTTGAGGATATATTGCGTGGTAGTTATTACTTTCGCAATACACAAAAATCTTTCCATAAATGTTTCAATCATTTAAAAGAGATTTGCAAGTATTCGAGTAAATAAAAAGTAAAATGATATAATAACATAAGTAAGATTAAATCATAATGGATCATATTATGGATATTATTTTATTATTAAATTTACTTTAGAACATAATAAATGTTGATTTTATTCATCCAAATTATATTATTAGTTTAGTCATTTTCTCAATATTTTTACATTTATTGTTCATATTATATATACATGTTCGCGCGTTCCATTGGCTTAATTAATTTAACTATTTAAAATGATCAAAAGATCGCGTCATAAATCACTATAGTATAATTTTGTCCGCTTGATCATTAATATTTCTCTTCTTATAAGCACTATCGTTAAAAATTAATGAATATATGGTATTTTGAATACGCAATATTTATTCTAATTGCAATGCATTTTCAAGGTTTCTTATCTAACTAACTGGCTTTTCGACATTAATATGTATTATTATATATCTTTGGAATATAACTTAATGAATAGTTTCACACGTATGTGGTGGCTAAGCTTCTTGGTAAGTATAAATTTTTTCCTTTTCTTTATGAAGGTCATGATAAATTAGAGCTCGTGTAAAAATCTCTACCATATTCAAAAAAAAAAAAAAATATATATATATATATATATATATATATACGTATACGTATGAATGTATACTTTTGTACGCACACACGCACACACGCACGCACAAAATTAAGAACGTTTGAAAATGTACAAAATATATTACCGAGATTTTTAATTAGAATGTATATTGTAAATAAATCTGAAAAGTTAAAAGCACAGCGTTTTTCTTTTTATTGTAAGCAATTTATAATTTTTTTTTTTATTGAATTTTTTTCATTTAAATTAACTTAAAAAATGTGGATTATTTTTTATGTAAATACACACATATACGTCTGCTTATGTGCATGAGCGTGCATTATTTTTTATGTGCAAAATGTAAATATTTACATCCTTTTAAGGGGTTGATGTATGACTTTACATCAGGAAGAGAAAGTAGGTTACCTTCACTAGGTAACGCACCAACCAACCAACCAACCACCACGTACATCCAACCCAAACGCTTATACACGTATCTTTGTTTATTTATTCCGTAATTTTAAATATAAATGCAAAAGTGTCTGGTGCTACTTTAAGTATTCATTATAATGAATGTTGTATCAGTAAAGTATTAATTTTCATTACCTATATTAAATTACAGGCGAGTTTATAATTGCAAATAATTTGCAAACGTTTCTTGTCACGAATCCGTGCGCAAATATAAATTGACGTATTTTCTGAAAAATTAAATTAGTGAAACTTTTTGAAAATACGGTTGCAGTTGTTAATATTAAAAGTTTTCCTTTAGGTAAATTGAAATTACTTTATCTGACATTTTACGCGTGCGTGCGAATTTTCTTATGCCTCTGTCCCTACCGCCACGACGCCACCATAACGATGGCTGTGAATTTCAAAGAATATCTCCCGTTAATTATCCACACAAATCCATAATCACGAATATTTAAGGTGAATTGCAAGCAACGCCGAAACGTCATAAATGGCCTTACCACCTTTCGACGAATATTCGAACTTTTGCCTATTATTAGCGGCTGAAAAGTACCGCCTACAAACGAGGCCCCCATTTTTTGTTTTTAGTGTGGCCAACTGAGCGAATCCCTCACATTTCGTGTCCAGGATTACTCTTGGGCAGATCATGGTTATTCGCTCGTTACCAGCCTCTACACGGACGTTGGCAACCTTCTCGACGATAAATTCAAAACCGCTTACAACCTCACGTATAAAACGATGGGCGAGCACAGCGAAGTCGACACGTCGCGTTTCAGGATCGCCATTTGGAATTATATCCAGTGTCTTTACGGCATTAAGCACGACGATTACGATTACGACGAAATCAATCAGCTACTCGAGGATAGCCTTAAGACCTTTATTAAGAATGCCGTTTGTTATCCGGAGCGCGTCACAAAGAAGGATTATGACCGTGTTATGACGGAATTTAAAGAGAGTGAAAAGGTATAACGCAATGGTTATAATATCCATTCAAGGTATGGTGCATTATTATTATTATTGTTGTTGTTATTATTTATTATTATTTATTATTATCATGATTATTCGAGGTAGATTTACGTATACGTTATAGGTAAAATAATGACAAACGAATTAGTGAAATTCTTGCTTAAGCATTAAAGCTGGAACTTTGTGCAAGTACCGCGAAGCTTCTCGCCTATTCTTTTAACGAGCTATATATATATATAAATAATTATGCTTAATTGAAATATAAAATATAAAATATAAGACGTGAGAGTGAATAAACCGTCCTTCTATAATTCTATACATCAGGAGTAGAGGAAAAATTTTTTTTTTTTTTTTTTAATTCTTTGCCGTTTTCTATATTGCACCGTACCTTCAAATTCCATATTTCATATAATCTCTTTAATGCTCTTTTACATTATTTGAATGCAGGTTCATGTAAATTTAATCATATTTGAGGCTCGCATGCAGGCAGAACTCCTTTACGCATTGCGCAGCATGATGCACTTTATGACATAATATGAAAGAAGATATCTTTTTATTAATTTTATTAGATTGACAAACTATAACGAGGCATACTAAGCTACATTGACGTACCTATATATATATATATAATTCGATAGGTTAAACGTTTCATCGGTTAAAAGTTTCTTCACAAAAGTAGTCGGGAAGAAAGGAGCATTTAAATACTGTGACAATTTTTAATTAATAAATAGTTTTAAAATTTATTATACGATTTTTTAAAATTTTTTTTTTTTTTTTTGTTTTATTTTGTTAAGATTTATTTTATCGTTTGTATGAAGATAATTAAATTACGCGTTTAATTATTGAATTGACCGAGCTGCTATATACATCATGATGTAACTTGTGACATTTTCTATTTTAATGATAATGATAAGTATAATGATTCTGTATTAATTTGCTAAATTTGCTTGCACTGTAAAATGCTCGCTATATGCTATATTTGTGTGCTGTAAGAATTTAGTAAATTTCAACATTATTAAGGAAGTATGTATTTAATAATTAATTACCGTATAATTAGATTATTAATGTTACTTACGAGCGAGTAAATGAATTTTAATTGAAAATAATGATGTATTCAATGCTGTTAAAATAAAAGAATTACAAAAGCTTAGGAAATCTTTGTAGTTAAGGTAAATTTTTTGTTCGCCGTATCCAATGCAGTGATCAACATTTTTCCAAAAATATAATTTAAACGCGATATCTTAGTTACCAGATGAAAACTTTGATGAAACCTCCTCCCTCTTCTTCTTCGTCTTCGTCTTCTTCTTCATCATCATCATCATCTTCTTCTTCTTCTTCATCTTCTTCTTCTTCATCTTCTTCTTCTTCTTCTTCTTCTTCTTCTTCTTCTTCTTCTTCTTCTTCTGCTTGGCTTTAGCACAATGTCATATAACAGCGTATACGAAGAACAAAGTAACCACCGCCGTACTCCCAAACTTTCTTGCTCACACATTTTCCTTTTTACTGTGTTTCGGCGTTGGCTGAACAAAACGCCACCGCCCTCAGATAAGAGTTTCCGCTTTTGAAGTCGAGACTTAGTCGGATGGCTTACGTCGTTCGCTTCATTAAAAAGTAAGTCGGCGAATAGTTATTTCGACGCGGCTTAACGCCTGACACACACTCTACCTCCCTCTCTCGAGAACGCGAGATATACAGATAGATGGAAAGATAGAGATGGAGATAGAGATAGATAGATAGATAGATAGATAGATAGATAGAGAGAGAGATAGATAGAGAGAGGGAGAGAGGGGGGGGGGGAGTTAAAAGGACGAAGAGGCACGAGGCGCCTGACAACACGCATAAAAATTAAGTAGCTTTAACTAAGATTCTTCCTCTTCTTCAAGTCGTAATCGCTCATAATTCATCTTACTTACTCCCTCTCTTCTCCCATTCCAGTTTCACCCTTATTTCTGAAGTGTTTGCCTTGGACTGCTTTTTTTACGGAGCAGCAGGTGATGCCGAGCATATCCGCAGAGCATTGTACACTGTAATTCCGCGGACCGGAAAATTATAAGGACATAAAGGAAGGAGGCGAATTGAGTCGTGCTTGCGCGGTTAAACGAAAAAAAAAAGCTACGAGCGAGTGGGACGCCGCGAACGCGCGATGTGGAAGGGGACTCGGGTGCACATTCCACCCCTATCCACCACCCGCCCGAACGAAGAATTATATTGTGGTCGATACGTTGTGTTTCTCGTTTTGTTTGCAGGCAGTGAGTCGAATCTCTGCTTTATTCAAAGTGAAATGTTCCATGTACAGACATTGACAAATAACGTTTTTATTGAATTCTGAAGTAATATTGTAATTGTTAGTCGAGAAACTTTATTTTTTACGTAAAAAATGTTTTTAAAATTTCTTTAATGCTAATGCGGCTTTTTTATTAGTTGCGAGAAATTCGTTTATTAAGCGAATTATGCCAAGTGCATAAGTAAAGATTCGTTTGGGGGGAAAAACTTTTGTTAGTCAACAACAATTAGTTTATATTCGACATTAATTTTGGTTAAAATAATTTTTGTAAATTTCTTTCATTTATTTATTTATTTATTTTAGAGTTTCGCATAAATTTTTTTAATCCACATTGCGAAATTGGCCAAAATAAGCAAATTATTTACATTTGTTTACATTGCATAGCAGCCATGTAAATTACGAGCATGTTACATCGTCAACGCGATCGTCGGATAGTAATGATTTTTAAGCATTTTATCAGAGTTCCAAGTGTTATCTACTCCAATTCATAGAGTAAATTAATACGCAGTAAAGAGCTCGTTACACATAACTTTATTCCAACTAATTTGTAGCACATCTGCATCAATTATATGTCTTTCTCATAACCTCATTTAATTTCGATCAAATTACAATATTCAATCACTTTTTTAAATTACATTGCATTTTATATATATTTACATAACTATAAATAAATAAATATCTCGAATATATATAAAGTCTAAGGTATTTCAAAAGTTTTTTCAACTTTATTATAAATCTTCTTATATTATTAATTTATCCCACGTATTGCTCCTTAGTCAAGTAAAAATATTATCATTCGAGTTCTTATGAATTTTCTATGATTTCCATTACTTTACGCGCTGAACTTTTATGCCAAACTAGTACAATCATATTTTGTTTAATGTCGAATTTAATACACAGCCGATCGACTTCTTATCTCACCTCTTTCAGTCGATGACTACCGCTGTCATTTGTCTTTTCAGTTTTTCATTATTTATATTTTTTGCCTTTCGCATCTCCTCTCGATATATCCATCTTACCTGATCCTACTTCATAGAGAATATCTCAATAATGTTTCAGCCTATCCTATCCCATATTATTCGTCGAAATTCATAAGCAATTAATCACTTAATTAAAATTCCAAGATTTTGATCAACGGACATTATTATTACGTATCGTCATCATTATATCCTCCATATATTTACATAAAAAAAATATACATTTGACAATTTAATCATCAAACTGTTTACACTACAATGTCATGCAATTATTATTATTATTATTATTATTATTATTATTATTATTATTATTATTATTATTATGTCGGAATATTAAAGTGTAATAAAAATAGCGATTACACATTTTGAGCAAACGGTGGGAAAATCTTATTATCTTATTAATACATGCGGGGCCTATAAATGCTTTATGTCGCTAATGATACTTACTGAACAAGTTTTGCATATAAAATCAACTTACGATCTCGTATGCATTTCGAAATTACAAGTAACTATAAATTAATTAAGTAAGTTTGTCTTATTTATAAAATTATTTTCACAAATTGGTCATATAAATTACATGAAATACATATAACTGGCTAAAATATTATTTTACAAATTACGCGTTTAATTCTCAACCGAGTTCTTGCGTTCCGCTGATTAAATAAACGGCACACTGAATAGCTTAATAAATTCACTAAGAAATAAAGTTAACGATTTCAAGTGTATATTTTCCCTTCGCGTTTCCATTGAAGAAAGTTAAAAAACAGGAGGAAGCCGATATTACGTAAAGTTTACAAAAATGGGAAGAGTCGAGTGAGATAGGTCCGTATAAAGAAAAAAAAAAAAAAAAAAAAAAAAAAAAAAAAAAAAAGATGAAAAGAGATGAAAAAAAAGAAAATAAAAGCGGCACTGCCGTGTATAAAGCGATGGAAGAAGGGAAGTTACTTAACGGGAAAACTTACGGACTGCAAATCGCAATTTTCCGTGTCTCCCCCTCCCCACGCCCCTCTATATACATATTATACACACGTACGCGCACGCGCGCACATATATATACATATACATGATTACAAATACAAATGTAAATAGAAGTATAAATTGAGAGTGTGGGCGCGTGCATAGGCACATCTGCATACTTTGAAAAGTTTGGCAGAGTCGAGGCGGACTTGCCTTGGAGAGTTGCCGCCGACACGTCGGGAAGACGGAAATTTTGTGGAAGCTGGCGATTAAAATGCAGACTGTCGTTTGCGTGGTCAATGCGCGGGCCGCCTTATTTCGGTATTATAGTAGTCCCACGCGCACCAAAGCCGACTCGTGTCATCTTAATTTCCGTGGCTTATAATCGAATCATTTAATTTGCGCCCTTGTAGCGACCCCTTTACGTTTGTCCACGTCGCCGTAGCCGAAAGTTAACTGACAGCCAGACCGGCCGACCATTAGATTCGATTATATCTTCGCTATTCAATTAATGTTTCTCAGCGAAAAGTTGAGATTTTGAGATAATGCCGTGTACATTGTACGCTAGAGTATCGAGCGACGACGTACACAAAAGCCTTCCAATGAATTGCCATTACCCTTTGTCCTTGGCCAATCATTGTCTACATGAATATCACGATATAATTATTTTGCGAATTTTCGGTTATTTTCTAAGAAGGTGAAATGCTGATCGTAGTGGCAAATTATAAAGGAGCGAAGATATCGGAAACGAATGATGAGATGAGTTGGGTGGTGACGGCCTTTATCGACTAACGAGATTTCTATATTAAGAGCTTGGAGGACGTTTGAAGGATAATGGATATTTTAAAACTGATTATATTAATTATAAAATGGATAGTAAATAGGATATTCATGATCGTGGGATGTTTGTTTACTCGTACACTATAGTTTCGAGGGCCGTTGAAAACTCCGCTCATCACTATTGAAAATATCGTTCAATTCCAAGCAAATCATAATCATGATATGGAATTTAATCTATTACAAAAAAATCCTTCAATGCCCAATACTTTAATGTTTTAGAGTAATATAAAAAAAAAAAAAAACAAAAAAAAAAAACTCGTTTTTCTCATGTAAATTAAGACGGAAGTACGCCGAGTACATTACCGATTATACCGAAAAATATCGCAGTATCCTGCCTATAAAACATTTTCATGGAATGTAAAATAATGTTTATTATGCGCGTTATTTAATTAATTGTATAAATAATATATGAGTATTGAAATATGATATTTATGGAACGGTAAACTATATTTTAATTATATAAATATTTTGTATTTCATTTTATTTATCCATTTTAGCTTTATCCTTATCTAACAATTTATACGAATTCATAAAAATTATTGCAGAGAATAATTGCAAAGAAACGTTAACAGTTTAACAATCGAAAATTTTCAAAACTCACGTTTCATCTAGCGACTATCAAATTGACATATAAACACTCACTACCAATACAAACAAAACAAGTGCAATTTACAATAGAACCTATTGTTTCTCCATTTAAAAAATAAATCAATTTTTAGCGAAATTGTATTTCTATATAATAATTTGCTATATTTTAGCTTACGAAAATTTCTCTTCAAATTGATAAAAATATAGATTTATTTCTCTAACTTACGATAAGGAAAATAAGATTAGTTGTATTTTTTTCTCCAGTTGTATAGAAAGTTTCGATAATATTATGTGACAATATACATTACAATCGGAAAAAGATTTATACTACGAACGTGATTTTGAAGCCACTCATTATCTCACTGCCTTCACCTCTCGCTCTCGCTCTCCTACTCCCTTAGTATGTTACTCACCGGACCCCCTTACTTTCTCTAAAGTCCAAAAGCGCTTCACGGGTCGTTAACTATTCCGCTTGGTTAATCGCAGGTGAATCCTGGGACACTGATTCGCTGCTCTCCTTTGCTTTCGTGAAACGGTAATAGCGTCAATAACTTTCATCGCAACTCCCAAAATCGAGATGTCTCGTGCATCCTGACAGTTTTCCCCGGAATTTACTTCAAATCCACTCTCCACCCTCCCCGACCCTCCTCCGCACTCCTACCGCATTTCATTTATCGGGTTGCATGGACTTTTCAAAATTGACTGTCCTATCATACTTTGGCTCCCTTACAGTTTCACTTACTCTTTTGGTCTTCTTAGCCACTTATGGGACGACTCGAGAGGTAATGACGTAAATATAAGGTAAGTTTCTTTTGCATATATAAATATATATATATATATATATATATATATATATATAATTAGTAATAAAAATAAGTTTTTGAGTAGTGACATTCAAACTTGACAGTTTGTCATATATTTGTGCGGTTCGTATATAATTATTGATTAATTTCAAACTTTATTTTATGAAATAAATTAATTGTTGCCATTATTATATTATATGAACAATATCCAATAACTTATGAGAGCGTATAAAAAGTCATTTAAATCTATAAAAAAAAAAACGAAAAACAAACAAACAAAAACAAAAACAAAAAACACAAAACAAAAAACTAAAAACTAAAAACAAAAAACAAAAAACAAAAAACAAAAAACAAATAAATAATAATTCGTGTAAATATGTAGGTGAAACGTATTATAATTCGCTCATAAAAGACATATTGCAAATTACTTGTATGAATAAAATTTGTTATTCCAATCCATCCGATCTATTGTCCTTACTATAATATTACTTTGCAGCTTATATGCATTTATGCATTTGTCCGTATCATCGGTATTAGCTTGATATCGAATTATATCTATACATAATTGACTCTCCATTCAAACAGAATTTGTATAGCATCTCGGTATTATATCAGTCGAATCGCTATATTTAATATATCCATAAAACTCGAAACCCTAATAAATAATTAATAAGCAAAAGTTATGAAAGCTCGCAGTATTATTGTAATATCCGAGTCTACTGTATTGATTTCAAGTTAAAAGCCCGACATTCTAATTTTATATGATGCAATCTTATTATGTAGTGAATTTTTCAACGAAATTAAAATAAGTAAAATAACGTCTTTATTTTATTTATTATTTTTTTGTTTTTTTTTTTCCTTTCTTTTTTTTTGTTTTTAACAATTTTCCCAATTATTTTCTACGGTATTGAAAGAAAATTCTAAATTTGCGTGCAATTTTATGCTTATACATTGTTATAAATTTTATATGTTCGATTAAAATATTCTACCAATATTAAAAAGTTCTTTAACGATGTAATTATTAATTTCTTTCATTTATTTATATTTCAGAGTAACGATTACTTTTAGAATTTCGTCAATGATTTTGATGAATTGTTGATGATTGGCAATATGTAGAGTTACAGTACAATAATTATTTATTGCTGCCTTACAACCAAAATTTAAAGATCGCGAAGTAACGTTATTACTCTATGACGATATATACAAGACTTTGATTCAGCATTCTTTTTTTTTTTTTTTTTTTTTTTTTTTTAATTTTTTTTTAATCTATAATTATAATATAATTATTTATTACAATAGACTTACATAAAATGAATATTGATTATTATATTTCATTATTTTCTTCGACTTTTTTTTTTTACGATAGTCATTATGTGTTAATACAATTAAATTACGAAATACAATTCTTAAATAATGCATATTCGATATATGTTAAATAATTCTTATAAATTATTCTGTTAAAATCTGCATGATAACTTCCATTACGTTCATTATATACTTCGCTTCTATACGTGCGCGTGTATGTATACAATATTTATTGTCTTATTAAATATATATATATATATATATATATATATATATATATATATATATATATATGTGTGTGTGTGCTGTGCGCGGACGCCTGTCCAATAGGCTTTGATGAAATTATAATAATTTAAGTTTTATAAATTTTAGCAACATTTATACTAGTGGAATCGTGGGGATATTAATATTTAGTAATTACCTTGACCAGAAAAAAAAGTAGTGTTTAGTAAAAGCATAAGTGAGATTATCATTAATTGAGAAAAAACGAATATCTAAAGTTTATATTTTAACTGTTAACGAGCGATAAATTTCGTTGTAGCGCATTTAATCAAAAATAGCGAAAAATAGCTGAAAACGCATTTAAAAATACAAGAGAGGCTACGAAAGTAAAGGTGCTCAGAAAAACAATGACTTCATACTTTTCTAATTATCTCTTTTGGCCACTTTTAATCACTGCGACATAATTAACGAGAACCTTTTTAATTAGAAATGCGCAAATGACAGTAGATGAATTTATTCGTGCGCATGCGCGCTTGGTGATTCGTTTGAAGTAAAAAAAAAAAACTGTTTCGCGGCATCACCACCACCACCACTACCACCACCACCACCACCACCACCACGTTTTCCAGACCTCTCGCGAATCGCCGTAATTCGTCGCTTGACGTTCCGATGCCTCCGTGAATCTTACGTAAAGCAGCGAGGTGCCGCGATCCAGAGAGGGGTAGATAAGGATTCACACCACGGCTAATATCATAACTCATTCGTTGCGCTTAATGAAGTGTGCTGGGCGTGGATCGAGCCTTCTTTCCTACCTTATCCCTGCAAAATTCTAGTCTGCGCACCTTTCGACCTATTATACGTATACGGTACTACTATCGTCACCACCAACACCACCAACACCACCAACACCACCACCACCACCACCGCCATCACCACCACACCAACGAAGGCTACGTTTTAATTTCCCACGACACTCTTATTATCTCATTTTCATTTCAGCATTGAAACTTTTCGATCGGTATATACCAGGGGGAGACCGGTAGATCGATCGATATAATTGAAATATTTTATTTTGCGACCTCTTCGGCTGCCAAAATTTTTGGGACTGGTTAAGGTATGCCTAGTAGAATTCCTAGTGCGATATACGACGTTTAAATGATAAGCCTCGAACGCTAATATTGAGAGTAACAAATGCAATTAGATTTGGAATTTCGCTGTTGGACTGATAATTAAGTTTGTGACATTGTCCGTGTTAGCATTTAAGCGAACTTACCTAGCGAGCCAATGCTTGGTAACACGATAGTGTAAATTTTCAATTCAATTTGAGTTTGTTCTTTTTTTTATAAGACTGTTAGTAAATTTTTTTCTTCTTTTTTTTTTAACGAAACAAATGAACATGTTGATTGATGATAATTTTTATGCCAATGCTACCTATCGAATTCGACAAATAATTTTTCGGAGTTTTTCACATAATATAACACACGAGCGCAACTATTGTTGCGAATATAAATAATATATTCGCATCGAATAAAAAAATAATATAGTATTATATATTATATTTAGTAACATTTACTAAGTCTGAAAACTTGATAAAAGTTTAATCGGTCGGTAGGTAATATTATTGACAATCTTTTAAAAACTTATATAATACGCCAATAAATATATAAATCATACCATAATTTTCATCTATATATATATATATATATATATATATATATATATATATATATATATATCAAAGACAGATACAGTTAGAAAGAAAAGATAAAAATTCCGAAGCTATCAATGTACATAAATAATTGTCTTTGAACAAATGAGATAATGAAGAAAATTAAGCGATAAATAAATTTTTTTTTTTTTATTTAAATCAAAATATTGTCTAATTTTTCATTATTTTCAAAATTGATAGTTCACTTTATAGAAGTTTAAAATATTTTCAATAGAATTTGTAATAGAATTTAAATGAACAAAAAAAAAAAAAAACAAAAAAAACATTATATTTAACAGTCAATCGACTCATATTTTTGTTATTTCATTATATTACTGTTCTTCGAGTTACTAATTTTTACAATACGTTTTTAAATTTTACATCCTCTTCATTATGTCTTGTTTAATATTTAAGCCAAGCATTTTATTTCAAAGATGCTATTTAAATAAATCATTTAATCTATTGTTTTTATGCTCTGAAATAATTTTAACATGATCGGTTTGAAAAGTAACATACACTTTTTAACAACAAATTCCAGTTTACTATGTCATAATGAGAAGTTTAAACGTAATGTTTTAATGCGAATTTTGAGGAATAAGAAATGTTATTTATTTAGTGATGTATAAGCGTAGGATTATTATTAATACTTATTTGAACTTTTTAATCACGGAGTTACAAAGTTATCTGAAATTTATAATGACGGAGTTCTTGAAAAATTCAAGACGTATTACACTCGTGGAATACATCTTTATTTACAATTTATATATTTCTTTGTAAGTATATAGTTGTAAGTAGCTATAGTCATTGAGTGAAAATTACACGCCACCAAATATTTATTTATACATAACAATAATATATAATTATTAATTATTAATTTCTACATATACTATCCATTGGCTATGGCTTATTCCTATTAAAATCTATACATTGACTTTTTGTAGTCCTACTTAATATAAGTAATAATACGACATCCTTAAAGCTATTTATGAAACATGCTACATGCATCGACATACATGTTTATAACATATGAATGTATTACTTGTATAGTGTAATTGAGATATAAAGCTGAGAATTTACATGCTATATGCGGAACTTTGAGCGGAATTACTAAATTAATATCAATCCAATTGTAAACACGTATAATATATTTATTATGATAGAAAATTTATCATCAGATAAATTTCACACAAATTACACAAGTGATTAAATTGTATTTGTATATTAACATAAAATGTAATGGCATTGACTAGTTTTATATAAATATTTACCGTTACTATCGAATTAATAATTCATATTTAATTAAAAAATGTAGTTGTTATTTTACAATTTTTTATTTATGAATAATATTTTTAAACATCATAAAAATATTAATTATGCATTATCATGTTTATGATTGTTATATATTAAATAATTTTGTATATGTAAATTGAGATGTAAGTAAAATGGAGTGCAATATAATATTTTAATGAAATTAATATGAATTTCATTTTGAATATAATATTATTTTAAGATGATTTTCTTGATTTTAATGAGGAGAAAGTATATTTGCATAGTTTAATAGAATCTTTCTTACCCAAATGTTAATGTATACAAAACACACACACACGCACACACACACACACACACACACACACACACACACACACACACACACACACAAAATTTGTATAATTATCATTAAATATTCAGAATGTTTACGTCCATATAAATTATTTTATTATATTTATAATTTTTATATTTTTTTCTACAAAACGTATATTATTGAAGAATATTCAAATATAAAAACTGCTAGAAATATTTAGGCATTTTATGTTTTATCAATCGTAAATATAAATTAAGCTTAAAAGAAAATTTATTCACTTTAATATTTATTATTTTTATGTGGAATATTTTATGATTTCTCGATTATATTAATCCCTTCATTTAGTAAAATTGAAAATGTAGTATTAATTTTAATACACAATCTGATGATAAATTTTCTATCATAAATTTAATTTATAATACTGTATGTAAGATAAAAATATTATCGTATGCAATATATATATATATATATATATATATTATTTACAGTTATATATTTACAGTTTTAGCATAAATAAATTAAAAATACCATTTTCATATTTATAAAGAATTTTTGATATTTTTGATTATTTGTGATATTATATAAATAAAATTTCTTGTGTAATATATTTTGGAGCAAATGGATTATTACTGAAAAGTACTTTTTAATTTAAGATTAAGTTTTTTGTAAGTCATAAGTATAGTCATAAGTAGCAATAATGTCTGAGTAAAAATTATACGCGACCAAATTTTTTTATGTACGAGCTGCTTGCGTTAATTATCTCGTTTATTATATCTTTATCAATTTACGCGATGATTGAAGCTGATAGCTTCGAAATAATATAATAATAATCAATCTATTTCTGAAAATAGATAATCTTTAACAATATATGAAAATTATACTATTCTGTTGATTAATCTAATACTTGCTAAATTAAACATTCCACTTATTTAAAAATGAAATTTAAAAAATTGTGATTATAATCAATGTACTTACGAAAGGTGTATGATATATATCAAATAGTATCATATTAATTATTTAAGCAATTAGTCCACATAGTACGCAAACTATTATACTGAACTTAAACGAAGCAAAAACCTTCATGTAAAACGTTTGAGTGTCAATAAACTACAGCATAATGAATTATAAATTAATTATGCATATTTTTCGATTGAAATTAATAATAATTTGTTCCTCTTAAGCTAACGGCAACGATGAGTGATTTTCATTGGCGTTTCGATGCCTCCGAATTCACATCTCGCTTTAATGCGTCCCTCCTTTAATTTCCAAATCCTCAATTGTAATTATCGATTTCAGTATTAGCCAGTCCTTACAAGTGATGAAACAAAGAGTTCACGCATTTAGGAATTAATACTTTTCTACGCATTAACGTAGCCGCTGCTAACCCTAAGTCATCGCCCACTCCTTGCGCACGGCAACCCTCCACGACAGCTGTACCGTATTCATCCATAATCATAATCATAAGCAACAAGGAGCTGCTCGGATCAATTCCTCATTAGCCATTGGGTGGTGCCAAAGCACAAGGACTGCATCAACAACGGGGATCGACTCAAAGAGCACTCGAGCGTCAAAGGAGTCCCGGCCATGGCCTTGGCTGCGAAATGTGTTAATGCACGCGAAGCGACGGTGCCGCGAAAAATCTCGATGGAAATCTTGGATGATGGGCGTTTTCGGCGGATTTTCACCGTTAGGACGCTGAGTCGCGTTGATACGACCTGATAGCTAGAGATAGAGAGAGGATCGTGGGGTGTAAAGTCACGACCGTCTAATGCAACAACAACCACTATTACTACTATTACTACAACTACTATGACAACAATAGCCACGACAATAATAATGATGATTATGGTGATAATTATGATGGCAATTATAATGACGATGGTGATAATAATAATGGTAATCGGGTCTAGTCAACGTGTACGCACGCACGATGGCGACGGTGGCAATTAGTCCGTGTACATGCGCGCCCATACGAACAAGGATGTCGCCCTCGGAGCGTAAGTTTTATGGGGTTGGGGCCGAGACTTGGTCGACGAGCGAATTATGCGATGCACATGCGTCCGTCCCCTCGTGTATCGATGCCTCGTGTACTCTTGCCATCTCGTGTCCTTCCTTCGAGGCCCATCGGTCGACGCTGTGTCGACGGGCCGATCGCTCCCTTCCGCTGACCTTCATTCAAGTCTGATTAATCGTTCGCTCATCCAATTCTGACTTTGACAATTCGAATTTCGGTCACTTACTGTGGCGGAACGAGTCCCGAACTTACATCGAACCGCGCGTCCAACGTGAAAAGTCTCGATGCATTTTCTTTTAACGTAGCCCCATGCCTCGTGTCGATTCGTAATATCCGAGATCTTTGATTACATTGTTAATGTATACTTATGCGTTTGGTAGTGCAAATTTTTTATTATAATATCGTTGCTTAAAGCACTGATTTGTAGTTTCTCATCTTATACATGCGGTTCGCTACGATAAATACATAATATTAAGCGTTTATAGAGTATTATAATCATATTGCAAGTGTTATTGCAATTTTCCACAGAGATAATGCACGACGATAATGATCGTTCTACGAGTGCGAAAACTCGCGTAAACAATTATATGTGTATATCGATATTTTTCCTTATCTTTTTTTTTGCATCATTATGAAATCGAAGCTTATATCAGTGATTTTTGAGTAACGAGATTTCACAATCATCCTCTAACAATTCACTTATCTATTCGTAGGAACGACGAAAGAAAGATAAAGGTTAAGGTAAGTAGATCTTGAAGTACATGTACCAGAAATTGTAACCTTGAAATATGCTCGTTATCCTAGCCAGAGTCATTTCTTCCAAGGACTTTACCGACAAACATGACAATTATATTGGAGCATTGAAATTTGTTGGTCTATTCATCCGTAAGTGAAATGTTATAAAAGACTTTGTACGCAACGGGAGCAATCATAATCCTATGTGCGTCCATTGGGCGAGTTTTTTAGTCGTACCGAAAGGAGGGTAGGAAGGAAGGAAGAAGGAAGGTAAGAAGGAGGGAAGGAAGGAAGGAAAGAAGGAAGGAAGGCGGTTGGTCGGTAAGGGGGAAGGGGGAAGGGGGAAGAGGGAAGAGGGAAGAGGGAAGAGGGAAGAGGGAAGAGGGAGGGGGGAGTAGGACGCGGCAACTATAAAACCATAGTCGATCCATCAACATCAGACAATACTAGGAGATCGGTCCATCCCCTTCTCGGCAATGCGCGTTTTACGCCGTGGGAAATGAATTTTGTTTTGGCGAAGCGCGTGCGCCGTACCCTAATCGGTCTGTCAGCTCTCCGGAATGGCGGTCGTTCTCGGCTGTAAGGCATTTCGTGGCCTTCCACCGTTGAGAGACCCGAGGCACCTCGGGCATTAAGGATAGTCTGAAGAATAGTACGAAACAATTACAGGAAGCGACGTCGATTTCGCGTTTTACGTCGGTATACGAAAGCAAGAAAGACAGAGAGCGAGAGGTGGCAGGGGGAGTGGGTGGGAGGAGCGAAATGTGTAATCTTCCAATTATTTAAGATACGAAAGATATTTCGTACATGTATTTCTGAATAAAAGTATAATTATTGCGAATAAATTGCAACGTCTACCAATGCTATAATTGATAGAAATTATGCGAAGTCAACATTAATTTAAGCATAATTTAAGGATTTCTTTAAGGTTTTTTTTTAAGGTTTTTAAGTCCACAAGTAGTTTTATGTACATTGAATTATTATTTTATATTGAATTCTCAAATTATTAATTCTAGTGCAGTGTTGTTTTATAATTAGTCAATGTTATTAGGATTATTTAATTAATAAAATGAAAATGTAAAATCATTAATTACACATTTATAGGGCACAATTATTCAAATTAATATTATTTTAATGGACTCGGAATATTATTTTTATTAGTGTGCCGGCGTTCTAAAGCCGAGGAATTTAAAATCCATTTCGATATTCTTAAAATTTCCAATGAATTTCAATTTATGAGAATTAATTTTCCACGTATACACTTGTCATGAAGTAACTGTTATAAATTACTAATCTAAAGCCAGATCTTTAACTTTAATGTTGAGTAATTAATTGAATTCGCTACGTATAACTATGGGATAAATATTAAGTAATTCATAACCGTTCAAAGGACTTATTTCATAAATAATCGAATTCACTCACAACCGCTTTAACGAGCGCATTAATATCGCATAAAAGTAATTATATAAATTAAAATTTGTAAAAATTAATGTGATTCTTGAAAATTGGAAACAAATCTTGTTAGGGGTTATATTTTTCTTTTTCAAATTTACTGCAATTATTCCTAATTAATTACAAATACGAATATATAAATAAATAAATAAATATATATATATATATATATATATATATATATATATTGGTAATAATTGGTAGTAATGTTTATTAAAACTTATAATCTACGTATCTGTGGAATTAATCATAGAAATACATTTATTCGTCGAATTATTATCTTATAAATCGCGATTACTTTCGTCTTACAATAAATGAGATTAATAAATTACTAGAGTTTTCATTCGAGTTTTGTCTTTGAGGATGCGTCTTTGAATGGCTGAGAGACGTCGAAGCAGTTGGAATCGAGACTAGTCGAAGTGTGCGGCTTATTTTATGTTTCTTAAGTAATTAATAGCAGTTTGTGGGTATGATTCGGTCTCACCATACACATACACGCAATATAGCTTTTATCGTATCGAATTTGGAAAAATGACACAAGCTATTTTAGGTTTTTTTAAATGGAAAAACTTTTACGAATTAGATAAAACTATGTGGATGAATGTTTAATATCACGCGCGCACACGTACGCGCGCACGCACACGCGTCTGCACACGTAAATACAAGAATACGTAAATGAAGTTTTTTGATTACAGATATACGTGCATACACATGAGAATGTTGATATTGAAAATTAACATGCGCTATCTCAATAACATTGATTTGCTCAATTGTATGAAAAATTCGTACAATTGTCACATTACTTGTTTTACAATTTTTAAATTAACGCTCAATCTAACTTACCAACCGTAGGCTACATTACTCTCAACAAGTCAATAAGACTTTGCTTAGTTGGCACAGTTTTCGTTTCTAGTCTTAGATAACTTTATACTAAGTACTGACTATGTCGTTCAGTAACAGCTGATCTACAATGTGTAGAGGAAGCCGAATCGTTGTAGTTGTTTTTCCTGTTATATGATTCATTTAATTTCGAAAGAATTTTCACGCCTACGTGAGTAATTAGAGATATAAGTTTTTCAAATAATTTCTTTAAGTTCAAGTCTATAAGTCTATAAGTATTCACACAGATTACGGATAATGGAAAATTTTCGTTTTCCTCCTACTCTTTTCTATAATTATTTATTCATTTAGATTATAATTTATCACTACGAGTGCATCAGTCAGTAATAATAATAATGTATTTGCAAATTTATGATTTAAGCAATGAAAATTTAGCTAATAATAATTATTATAGGTTATAGAATATCCCTTTATATTTAATATGCACTAAAATTATTATTTAAATAAAGCATAATTCCACATAGTTACTATATTATTATTAACTATTGAAATTAATTTATAAATTTTCATCTCTTTTCTCTTTTTATTATGGGTTACCGAGACTATCCATTCAAATTTTTGTTTCTGACTTTATAAATACCTAATACTACTGTAAATTACAAGATTGCCAATAATTATTTGAATTATACAATCAAGTGTCATTGTACTGCCATTTCTCCTCTTGCCTGTCAATTAGTTGAAGGCATCTGTCGTGTCAAGATCGACGATTTATTCATTAATTTCATCTTGAATTACTCTAATACAACATTAATACAATCCGAGCCTGAATACGCATTTCTCTTGCATTCCACTCGTGCTTTGGCTGGTTATCGTTTTCCATGTCAGCACTGTCACGGTCTTCGTCTCTTGTGATTTATCGACGTTGCGTCGCGGAATTCTTCAGATTGGTTACGTTCTTTCGATCATTCAGCTGCGGACCTTCCGGCACGACTGCGTAAATCTTCATGGAAATAAGTTGAAGCTCGGATTACAATTTTATAATGCATTAATTTAACAAATAGCTGCATCTAATGTTTAAATTTTCTCGTCGATTTTCCGTCTTTATTTAATGTTTATCTAATCTTTAGATTCTTCGGGTCTTTCAAAATAATTTTACCAAGACTCGTTATCTCATCGATAGTCGTTGCATTGTCCAATAATAATCATCTTCTCCCTCCTTGTCTTACCTTACAGAATAAAATCTCTTTATGAGCGTAAAACGCGGGCAGATGCTGCCACGTTTCGTTAATAATTTCTCTCAATACCAACAATACGCATCGTAATAAGCGAAAATAGTACTGTGTTTTTAGGTCGCGCGAGCCCTATGATGTTCAGGAATGCAATTTCAAGCATGAAAAAATCATGGAAAAAGGCTCAATAAAACAAACTATATAATAAACTCCAAGGGTAGAGCGGCCGAGGGAAGAAATTTTCCGTAGATTGTCGCATAACAGGTTGGCTCGCGTTATACCAATATAGAGAAAAATGTCCTGGAATTCCTCGCGGATTTATTCCCTCCTCCTATCCTCGACCTTCCCGATTTTCCCGAATTTCCGTTCGACTTGCCGCTCGGCCTTTGCGATCTTAAGGTATGGCTTACCGAAGCATAAAGTCTCGTCCTTTCCCTTAGAGTGAACTCATGCGAGGAAAGAGGAAGAAATTGCAGAAGGGTCTTGCTCCTCGTGGGCTTGTATGACGTCGCGCCTCATTTTCCTTGTGTACTCTCCGCGCCCCTTTCACTGGGGCTGCGGTCGACCTCCTCTCGGCCACTTCCAATATATGAGATCGCAAGTCGAACACACACGTCACTTTACTCCCGGGCGAAGAACTTGAACGTACGGAGCTTGGAAATTTCATGACGAGCGCACCGGTGAAATTCAATGCAACATTCTGTGATACAAAAACGGCCAATATCGCCAATGATATTTTTATTTCAAATTGGCATGGGAAAGTGACTTTCCTTTTTCTGCCAATTACCCAATACGTCAAGCAAGCTCTTCATAAGCGGCCGGAAGAAGCGTTATGCACAGTCGATGAGCACCATTGCGCTCAACATTTTAAGAAAGTCCATACGCGAATTATCACAATGTCTCTACGGAGCATCCGCAACCTTCCATACATTTTATCAATTACTTTACTTTTCAATGTTACAATACAATATTAGGGGAGTGTCGTTCTTATGCACTTGCGAAACTCCTAATCTCGTCGACGATTCGAGCAACGTTAATTCTCCCTCCGCCCCACTCTCTTTGGTTTTGTTTTCTTTTGTTTTGTTTTTCCATTCATCCGAAGAAACGCTAATCAACGATCCCAATGAAATACTTAAATTTTTCGTAAAATGTATATTAAGCAAATAGTTAATAATGCTGGATGAAAAACGAAATAAATGGCGGATAATTAATAATCATTACACTAAGCTTTCGTTTATAAATACAATACACTCTTGCCATATTTTACTTTATTATTATGATTTAAAACTTAATGTTCACTCAATGTTCAAAGTTTTATACCGAGAAAAAAAAATTTCCTTATCTGAACTGAGTAAAGAGGAAGGGACATCGACGTTTTGCGTCGTTATTATCTCGGTTAACTTAAATGTCGACTTATTTTTCTAACACGAGACATTTTAATTTTAAACCTAATACAAAACAAGTATATTTTTCATTGAAAATCTTATATACCGTATTTTACAATTTTTGGTAAATTGTCCATTGATTCTACCGGATATTCTATTAGTTTTTTATATTAAATTCTTCTTGATAGTCCCTATATTGCTTCGTTGCTAGAATGTTCCAGAATGTACCTCGACCTGCTTTTTCATACCTTCTTACATTGACATTTTTCGTATAAAAGGTGAAATTGAATTTTATTTTTGAATAACATTGTAAACGAGGCTTCTTAAAATTGCCTTAGATAATTCAATTAAACGTCACTCTGTCGCTCAATTATTCTCATTCCTTTTCCTTCTCAATTAAAAATACTCACGCGCGTGCCTGCGCGCACATATCATGTTGTTTTTATTATTATTATTTTATCTCTCAATTATTTCTTTGTGTTTCCTTAGCAACTAATTTTTAATAAAATGCCGCTATGTCCTTCAATTATAAATATATATAGACGCATATGGGATTATTATAATCCGTGATTATCATTATTTTTTACGAATATTTGAAAATAACATGTTGATAGCTCAAAGGAGTTTTTCTTTCTCTATGTAGCATAAACGCAGTGTAACGAATAAACGTTAAAAACATGATATTGAAATATTTACTTCTAAGAATTAAAGTTAGTAATGTGGACATATTTGGAATCAAAAATAAAATTACTTAATAAAATGAGCTAAACTTTAAATGAAATTAAAATACGAGAAAAATACATGCAATTTTCAATATGTAGACATATTTACTTGGTTTCCTTATATTTCGATTATTACATCTGTAAAATCGTTTCAAGTATAAATACATACATACATGCATACATACATACATGCATACATACACACACACACACACACACACACACATATATATATATATATATATATATATCTTTGTTTAATACGCACGAGTTGACATTAATATAAGAAACGGCATTACCTCAGTTGAAACGGCTTAGTTTTTTTCCTTTAACGATTTTAATTATTTGAAAGCCTGCAAGTCAATCGCGTGAAATACTCCATTTCGGTACATTGATCGAAAACATTTATCGATAAGCTAAAATTGTTATCGATCTTCATTAGCACTTAAAGGCAAAGAAGAAGGAAAGATAATACGCAAATAAAGCTTTAGGGAGTGGATTTAAAGAAAGCACAAAAATACAGAGAACAATCAATTATTCACCCCAAGCCGATCCCACTGTTTGTATTATTTTCATTTACGCTCGAAATCATAAAAAATTCATCTAAAAAATTGCCTTACTGGCTGAAAAGAAGAAAAGAATCCTCCCCTCTCGCCTATCCAATTGCTTCGCTCGATCCTCGCAGTAGTCAGTGGCGCGCGCGTCCAGTCGTAGAAAAAGTCACATCTGGACCAGCGGACTCGGAGCCAGGGTGGGGGCCCATCGGACCGAGGAAATGCTCTCGCGGTCTAACAGTTGCCGCCGGGGCGGTAAAAATGTCGCAGGTGTGACGCACTAATACACGCACGGCACGCGCGAGTGCGATTAACCTACGTACGAACTCGTCATCGAGCCCATCGATCATACGACCTCTGTGTGCCTAATCCAGGAGAGGCGGTGCCGAGGTGGCCCAGCGACTTTTCTACGTTCTCGCTCTCCGCATGTTTTTTTCCTAATTTTTTTGTTTTTTTTGTTTTGTTTTTTTTGTTTATTTGTTTTTTTTTTTGTTTTTTTTTTTTGTTTTTTTTTGTTTTGTTTTGTAGGGGGATCTCGACCCGTTGGTGTATACATGTAATTGGGAGAGAAGAGCGCTTGAGCTTCCCGGATTTGCGAATCCTGGGCGTTGTGTTGGAGACTCTTTTGTGGCATATGCGGCTTAGATGCGCAATTATATAAGGTGAATTTACCTATTTGCATAGTTTATGGACTTATGTATACCATCTCATTTTTGTAAATCCTGTTTGCCTTGGTATCGCTATTTTTATCTTGTGCTCGTATAATAAGAGTCTTCTTTCGTATTGGAAATACGAATTGTTTTTTTTTTTTTTTTATTTTATTTTTTTAAAGACAACACTTTAAATGGTTAAAGTCCAATTCATAAGGACAAACTTCCCGTTAAATTTCAATTATAATTCATCTTAGTGCTTTTTGGGAGAATGTCAAGTGCCTTAAGATTTATATATATACATATGGAATTCAAGCTTAGGGTGATTTATTATGTGAAATGATGTAATTGTCAGCTGATTAATAAATTATGTCAATTAGTTGCCTCAATACGAATATTTGCAGTTTAACAAATTACATTTTCAAAATACGTATATTCTTAGAATTTTTAACGACAGCCAATGAAAGAGCGAAGAAAAATATTATTTTATATAACAAAAAAATTTTTTTTTTTTTTTTTTTTTTTTTTGTTAAACTAACATTGCCACTCACTCCAATTGTTTTATTTAATTTCATTACTCGAGAGGATAATATAAATATAAGATATTCTTTGCACTTAGGACTTATTGAAGTGCCAATGTGATTTCTGCATGCTAATAGCATTGCATGATCAAACATTTATTGCACATTTTTTGGATTAAAAAATCAATATAAACAATTTGTATTACGTCTATTACTGGATCATTACTATAAGATTTATAATATTATAAGCCAAATATTATAATATTTCCAAATGCCTCGATATTTTATTACTGTGACTTGCTACAAATTGTAATATAATGCTATACGGATAGAACATATATGTATTTCAGAGTAATTGTTTAAGTTTCGCTTAATAACTTATTGCATAGACATGTTGACTGAATTGAAAAATCCGCTGATACATAATTGCCCTGACAATTGACAACAAAACAAACATATTAACAGAATGATGATGACAAATAGGAACAGTGAGTGAGTTAGTTCTTCAATGATACCACGGCCGCGATTCCTCGTCTATGAACAATTTTGACAGTTAGTTAAACGCCTCGTCATCTCGTGATAAACCTTCCCATTCTCCCTGTTCTTTACCCGGCAACTTAATAAATGCCAATTTCACGATCCTCACGCCCACGAATAATCCACAGGCAAGTGTTCACGATACGTTGTAAAGGCCAGCAACGAATCTCGTATTCCCCTTATATCAATTTCTCCCCGTTTTCTCTCGAAATATTGAAAAAATTGCGGAAGGGTCGAGGGCGCCACGGTTGCGTTTTAAGCCCCGACTATAGATTCGATAGTGAGTCATTGCGTATACTTAATGGCGCCCGAATCTTTATCAAACTTATCTCCATTTTTCCCACGTAAGCCATTCCGGGCACGCATAAATATCTACATAATGCAGACACTTATATTCCGCCACGGCTATATCATATTCCGATACCGCGGATTGCGTGAATCAAAGCCCCGTGTGCGCCACGCAATGCCCAAAGCATTCATTGCTAATTAATTACACGCCTAGGCTTCTTTCACTTCTATTCTATTCTATTAACTAATATTGATTCATTAGAATCTCGCGCGCATCGACGCTATAGCAATTTCGAAATGTCGTTGAATTCAAATTTAAAATCGATAATTGATAATCTCGAAGCGAATGAAGAACGTCTTGATTTCTAATTCACTCGCTCGATTAGTTTGGGCTAATCAATGCAATGCAGGCATTAGCTTGATTTTCGCGGTGTCCTATTAACCGGGAAACATCCCGGAGTCCCGCGACCTCGGCCTCTTATTATTTAGGCAAATTATAACATTTGCGCAAAATAATCCCGGTCAATGGAATCTTTTCGCCAAACGCCCTCCTGTCTTTCTTTCCTAATACCATCATTTGGCCGTTTAAACAACAGTCGCTGACTTGTCCTCTCGCTTTTTTTCTTTTACCGCTAAATCGAATGTCAGTTGGACGATGATCGTTAAAAGCAGTCCGATCGATCAAGATCCAGCCTTTCCTCGAACCCCCATCATCTCCGTCGCGCTGAAAATAACATTGCCGCCAATAATAGCGCCGGCTTATCCCGCTCGACACGGCACCGATCCTTCGGCCCCAAAAGTCGCTCGCGATTTTCAGCATGACAGGCACGCGCGCACGCGGCCGCCTCTCCCCTCGGTATGCCCCTTCGCCGTGGCGCTGCTGCGTATCATCGTCCTTTGTTGGCTTTCTCGAATCATAAAGTCTTATTCCTGCGGCTTATCCTCGTGCGTGCCGTCATATTGCTTACAATGCCGCAAAGAGGGTCGTCCCCGTCGCGCATATGCGCCTCGGGCAATCCATTATTCCTCGGGCTCTAAGGACGACGTGGAGCGGACGCCGCGAGTGCACTCGTCTCGTCGGGATAAGTCCTTAATACCGGCATCACGGTCGAGCGACTCTCGTTTTGCGATCGCGCGTTATGATGTATGCGAGGGGGTGGGGACTGCCTTTCGAGGGCGTACTCGCGACTGTTTAGCGACCGATGACAGTAACGAATAGTCTGGGGGTGGGGTTGGGGGTTCCTCGGTCAGGGAGCGCGTCTGCGGAGTGGAATATTGCAAATGGCAGAGAATGAAACTTCCGATTGCCTCGACAGCGCACTTGTGGAGCGTAATGAAGTTGCGTTTAGCGCTTTTGACTTCCCCTGTGAATTGGACGAGGATGCGAAGGCGGTTCGTAGGTGGCGTTAACCGCCCGTGCGAGGTTCTCCCCTCCCCTACACTAATACATATAGTAGTTGGGCAAAGTTCTCCTTCAAGTTGTATATCATATAGACACCATTTGCAAGCTCGTTCGTGTGTTTTGTACTCGGGGAATGTCACGTGCGTCAATGTTATTTGATTTAATGTCATAATTCGAGGTGTCGAAGTAATGGTGAAAAGTGGCTCCATGGATTATGAATTTAAGGAATTTTCTCACGCAGTGCCACTCTACTTTATAAGCAAATTCAAGAGCGAGAGTAAAAAGAGAGCGAGAGAGAGAGCGAGAGAGAGAGAGCGAGAGAGAGAGAGAGAGAGAGAGAGAGAGAAGAAAACAATAAAGATTGTTGTGGGGGGTGGGGGGATCAAGGCATTCAACGCGTGTGGCATATTAATGTGTTTTGCTTTATTACATTATTTCATTATACATTTTATAATTCTAAATACTTGTATTTTAGTGCAGATTACTAATGTAGAGGTCCGAAAAATTCAAAATAATGTTTATTATGATAAGCGGACGCCTAAATATACAATAATTATAATGATTAATTATACGCGTTTTAATGAATTGTTTCCAATGTATTATTGTTGTTCAAGATGCACTCCAATGAATTATTGTTAATTACAAATAATTGCGAGTAAGCTAAATTATTTTTCACATAAACGTAAGCATAATCTTCATTTATTTATACTTGAATTGATAATTGTTATAATAGTTAATTGTTTAATGTGGCGTATATTCAAAATTTATGTATTCCAAATATATATATATATATATATATATATATATATATATATATATGACATTAATGACACTATATTCTTTCAGATAATATTTCCCTCCGCGTTATTCAGTATTTTAATTGGTCGCAATGGAGATCGGAATAATTGAAATGGCCGGAACGTTGATCATCTTGTGGCTAATTTATTATTATTTTACAATGACCTTTGACTTTTGGAAAAGCCGCGGTATCCCAGGCCCTGAGCCCGTGCCACTATTTGGCAACATTCGAGATATAATTCTTGGTAAAGTGTCGATTGGTAATTACGTCGCGGAAGAATACAACAAGTACAAAAATTATCCAATGTTCGGTATATTTGCCAGTCGAGCTCCAATTTTAATTATCAACGATCCCGAAATCATTAAAGACGTTATGGTCAAGAACTTTTCGTCCTTTCTCAATAGAGGTAATCGTATTTTCGAAAAGGTCGAGCCTCTTTCAGCAAATTTAATCAATCTCGAGGCTGCGAGATGGAAGCCACTTCGAACTAAGCAAACAACCATGTTCAGCTCCGCAAAACTTAAAGACATGTTTTATCTTATTCTGGAGTGTGCGAGCAACCTTGAAACAACTTTGAGCGCAAAAATCGAAAGTAATGACATCGTGGAATGCTGCAATCTTGCTGCTAGATTCACCACAGACGTTATTGGCAGATGCGTTTTTGGAATTGACATGAACGCTCTTAAAGATGAGAACAGTGAATTTTGTAAAGTTGGTTTAAAGTTCGTTAATGTTAATAAATGGAGGGCTTTTAAGATGCGATTCAAGCAAATATTTCCATTCTTATTTAAATTACTTGGCCCTATTATGTACGATTACGAAATCAATGACTTTTTCATTAATACGATGACGAGAACAATGAAGCACAGAAAAGATAATAATATTAAAAGGGGCGATTTCGTTGACTTATTGAATGATTTGAAAGACAATGCCGACCAATTAAAGGATATCGGTAAGCTTACAAATATCTTATATACCCATTAATGCTTAGTAGTTAGAAGGATATTTCAAATTTTTATGAAATTTCCAATTTTCGAAGCATTGCATTTTATTAACTAGACACTCTATCGCTCATTCACTTATCAGCCTAATAACAATAATTCTATCATAATAGTAAGTAATAATAATTAATGTTTTACAAGTATCTAATGCTATTTCAGAATTAACGGACACTCTCTTAACAGCCCAAGCATTTGCTTTCTTTTTCGCTGGTTTCGACACTTCGTCTACAATCATAAGTCATATTCTTTACGAATTAGCTCTCAATCAGTCCATTCAGAACAAAGTTCGAGTGGAGATAAACGAAGTTTTGATAAATAACAATGAGAAATTGGAGTTTACGCTGATCCAAGAAATGAAATACTTGAACAAAATATTTTGTGGTAAAAGAATTATTTATTGATCATGTAATTATTAATACATGACAGTTTTTGCAATAATTTAATGTATTACTGTTTTGTCGTTGTTGCTGCTGTTTCTTTGTTTGTTTGTTTTGTTTTGCTTTTTTTTATTTGTTTTTGTTTTTATAGAAACGTTACGAAAGTATCCGGTAATTACCATTTTGACTAGACAAGCAACAAATGCATTCACATTTTCTCAAACACAAACAACCATTCCGAAAGATACAAGAATTTGGATTCCAGTGTATGCGATTCATCGAGATCCAGCGATTTACACTAATCCCGAAACTTTTAATCCAGAAAGATTCGACGAGGGCAATATGAAAGAAAGACACACATTCAATTATTTACCTTTTGGCGCTGGACCACGAAACTGTATAGGTAACATTTTATCTACAATTAAGTAAGTCAATTTAAATAATAAGCTCACTCGATAATAGAAGATTATATATACGCAGGTGCACGATTCGGTAATTATCAAACGAAAATTGGAGTCATAACAATATTGAAGAACTACAGGGTTGACATTTGCGATAAAACGCCTATTCCTTATGTCAGTAATCCGAGAAGATTTTTACTCGCGCCCAAAGAAGGCATACACTTAAAATTTACAAAATTAAAATAGTGTATACTTTGTGTGTGCGTGTCTGCGCGTGTGTGCGCGCGCGCGCGCGCGTGTGTGTGTGTGTGTTTTTTTTTTAATTTTGTCAGAATAATCCAAATAAATGTTTTACAAGTTATTAAATTACAAGATATTCATACAACATAATATATAAGAGTATTTAGAATTATAAGACATAATTAATAATATATGACCATTCGTTTAAAAATCAATGAACTAATAATTACAGCTTTCATTTGTCCAGCAATTTCTCTTCCTTCAATTTCTCTTCCTTCAATTTCAACCTTACACCCCTTGTGACTTACATTAACAACGCGCACCTCACTCCAAGCCTAATGGCATTTGAAAAAAATCTAATCCAATCGGTTTATCGACGGTCGATGAATAGAAATTGTCTCCGCATAATTACGATTTTAGCAGGCATAAATTTAAGCGAGAGAGCCGGTAAACAGATAAAACGTACATTTAAGGGCTAAGATAAAGCGAGTCACCGTTTCGAATAAATAGCCATGAAAATAAACTATTTTATAATGGTAAATAAAGCTAAGCTCTTGAATTAAAAACGGTGGAGGAAGCACGAGAGAAAGATTCGTAATAAGTCTTTTCCCAAAGTCGAGTACTATTTTCTAGATAGTCCGAAAGGCAAAGTCGATAAAGTTCCAATTCGCTGGGCGAACGCTCACGCGAGAGGAAGGCATACAGATGAATTATTAAACTCACGTTTTCCACGCTTGCACGATATCCTCATCTCTCTTTGCTCCTTGTGCCATGCTATATCACCAAAGCGAGCGCGTATGCGCGCACATACACAAAGAGACACAGAGAGAGAGAGAGAGAGAGAGAGAGAGAGAGAGGGGGAGTGAGTGAGTGAGAGAGACGAGAGAAAGAAGAGGAGGGGAAGAAGAGGAGAGAGCGAGAGAGCCCCGTGGATGTAAGTGATAAATTCTTCGTGTAGTCGTTTGGAGTGAGCTTCTCGCGATGTACGGAGGACGGGCAGAAGACCTTTTTGACTTTATACGACTGCCTTCACTCCCTCTAAGTAGTTCGAAATGGTCCGATATGCCGTAATTTTATCGTCGGTGGCGCGTAAAGGGTATCTCCCTCTCTCTCTCTCTCTCTCTCTCTCTCTCTCTCTCTCTCTCTCACCCTCTCTTCTCTTCCTCTATTCCACGTGTCACGTATTATCCTTCGAGTTACTTGTACGTACATGTACGGTTTGTGGGTTAAACAAGCGAGCGAAACATCGGTTAAACGCCGATTTTATGATTGTGATTCCAAGAAGTTGGATGGTCTTTTTAGTCTACGCATTGCTAGTAGACTTTACCTACACTTAGGCAGTAAAACCACAACTTTGTAATGCCAAACTTCCGTCCTGTCTCCAATTTTCATAAATATTACATATTTCGATAAAACAGATAGATGGCGCTAGGACAAATTTACGAAGCTCCTTGTTTTATCATTTATTACGACAAGTGTACTTTAATGATAAAATGTGTATTTTTTTTTTTTTTTTTGCCTCGATTCGTGTTCATTATTCTCATCTGCGGTGGACATTGGCCTGCCGGTCCTCCTCATCCAACTCGTACGATAACAAAATACCTAATCAAAATGGTTATTTCGATGCGCCCACTTAAAAACTATTATTTTTACTTGCAAATTGTCCAGCACATGCAATAATATTATTTGCTACCGGTTGTTCGGCCGCAGTTCTTGGAATAACTCCAGCGAGCAGAGGTAAATTTTGGCAAAACTTTTGATAACCGACCCAAATGGGATCGTGACCATTAGGCAAAATGAATGAAATACGCCTTTCAATTTTACTTCATCCTCACACGATTATTTCCGTCTTCGACTTTCAAAGACGACATTTTTAATTCATCAATTTTTATAAAGTTTTATTGCCTATTTTTACTTGCCTTAACAACAAGCTAGATAACGACATTCGACTGTTTGTCAATTGAATTTTCATCATACTCCCATTTACCACGTACTTGTAAAAATAATTACATTATAGGAGGTTATTCATCAATAATTATTTATAAAAATTTTAATCACAATGTGTAAGAATCGAGTAAGAGAAAATCTATTAAAGACGAACTCTATTAAAGATGATAAATTCGAATCAAATGATTGCCAAGTATTGAGCAGCCACGAATCTTAGATAAAAAAAATGATGCCATTATGATTATAAATAGACTGGTCCACTGACGTGTAAATATATTAATTTTATTTGACATTTGACATTTAAAGTTGGCACATATGATTTGTTTTAGCATATAAAAATTTTAGGACAACGTTGATATTATGTATTTGCCAAAAATTTTAATAAATTCTCTAAGCGATTTTCATATTGGACTGACGATGGCAAATCATTTCAGAAACAATGAAAAATATATAAATTCCATCTCATTATACCGAATGTATGTCAGTCAATTAATGATTTAATGAATCTCCAAATTCACCCAAATTCATAAGTCAATTATTTACGAAAATTTTTTATCCACATTTCTTCGGTTATTATTAAATATACATTGGAATATCGCACGGCCTTGGTATAAAAAGTTTCTCATAGCTTAAGCAAATGCAGTTGTAAAATAACTTATTTTCTATTTCATCTTGCGCAACGAACGAATTAAATGTGAAATGAAAATATCCTGATAATCGTATCATATTTTAGATAAATTCAATATTTAGACTTTGCACAAGTCTTGTCATTTATTCACGGACAAGTATAGGAAATTTAATAATTTTAATAAAAAAAAAAAAAAAAAAAAAAACGCCCAACTACAGCTGTCAATCATTAAATAAAACTACTTTTATCGAAATTTTTAACATAAAATTGTTCCATTATAAAGTAGAAATAATAAAATCCCATTAATAATTTATTCATTTATAATATTGTCAGCAAATGAATATTGATTAAAAGTCTTGAACGCACGATGTAATTACTTTATTTAATCAATATGTGCGTTTGAATGGAATATAATTTGGTTATTTAATCATCAACATTATTTCATAAATTATTAAAATGTATTGTCATTATTAATGGAAGAGCGAGTAAAATTTTAGCCCGTTTGATTTCATTTTTATGAACTTTTTCATACGCTATTCGCAATACAACTCTGAATCAATATTTTTAATGAAGGCTTATACGGACATTAAATAAAATTGAATTTATTTTAATTTAATTCGACCACTAATGTAATAAATCTATTTTTAATTTTATTGGCATTGCTGAAAAAGATTTTGCGTAAAGTCTTTTGTAGAAATGCACATACATCAAAGGTAATGATCACCTCATGATCGATATAAATGTCATATATTTATGAATAATTCTCTGATTTCTATTTATATTATGCTTATTAACAAGACTTTGAATTTTTCTTTTGTTTATTCATTTATTTTTTATTCTTCATCTTCTTCTTTTTTTTTTTTTTTTTTTTTTTTTTTTACATTATTTAATAATACGTTTAAATAAATGCACAGATCATTTTAAAATGTAAAAATACAATAGAACTATTATATGTTTTTATTGCTTGACTCATTACGTATAATGAATTTATTTTGCTAATAATATTTATTAAGTAGAAATGAGTTGTTAAAATGACAATTAAATTAATTAATTTATATTGGATATTTCTTTTGATAACTCTCGTGTATCGTATTACCAAATCCAAATTAAATCCAATGCGAAAACAAAAAAATACACTATTCTACTTACTTTAAGATGTCACTAAGTTCTTAAATTATCATCAAAGTCCATGATTTCAAATGATAGAAGAGAAAAAATTTTAGAGGATAATTTAATTATCGCAACAAATGTAGACGAAATATTTCAAGACAAACATTTTCATTTCCAACTCTTTCAACATGACATTGCAATGTATAGGTTTTTTTTTTTTTTCCAAGCATTAATTAATCCAAGATCAATTCATCAAATTAGTAATTTTCTGCCCATCTATATGCGAATACGACATTCCTCAGCGCGCATAAAGAAACAAAACAATAACAATAAAAAATCCGTTCCTATATATTTATCACAGAATAATGACTTTATTACAATGAATTAATTTAATTGGAAAGATTGAGGCGTGAAATCGTATGACCATCATTCAATTGCAATTTCGCAAGCGTTACCCATTCGTAAGCAGATAATTTAGTGAAGTCATCAAGTCATACGTAAATATCCTACGGAAATATTCAGGAGCGAAAGATCGTCGGGTGCGAGCTGCAGTTGCTTTGGTTTGAAAAAAACTATGAGAGTGGTAACTCGGTAAGGTCGAGAGAGCGAGAAACGACGTCTTGTATCTGGCGAAAGATCGATTAGCGCTGTTAGCGTTCGCTCAAAAGCGGCCACTTTCACCCGTCAAGCCGGACATGCATCGATCGTATCGTCGCGGCGAGGAACACCAAGAGGCAATTACTATCGGTGGAGCCGAGACTCGATCACGTGATTTCCCGCGGGTGCCGTCAGTGGCAAATGAGTCAGCTGCCAGGGTATGGATCCCGACTACCGCGGCTCCTCCACTGTCACCCGATCCACTGCGGATCAGAGCATTGATTGAGAGCACCGAGGGCTGTTTTTGACTCCCTCAACTTACTTCTGCAGTCGTTAATTGTGACTCTGGATGCTACAATTCTCTCTCTCTCTCTCTCTCTCTCTCTCTCTCTCTCTCTCTCTCTCGACTCCTACTTCTCATCATCATCATCCTCCTCCTTTTCCTCCTTCTCCACTCTCTTATGCTGCCAAGTACCTCACCAAAGTCCGTGAAAGAAGGCGGGAAAGAGAATAATGTACATTGTTTGACCTTACGGCCTCTGCGTACGCGTGAACATTCACTGCCGATGTGTGCAAAGTCCGTTATGCGCTGAACCTGCGAATCTCAAACTTTTACGCCACTGCCGGGACCTTGCGGATAATTCCTTTATTTCCGCATAATTGAATAAACGAGCGTGCCCACATCACGTGGATCGTAGTATTTCATATACGAGCTTTGAGTATAACGAGTTAAGCGGTGATTTGCAATAAACACATTCGAGTCGACATATTATCGTAAGAAATTAAGAAATAATCTATCAAAGATGCACGAGAGTGGTTCGTTGCTCTACATAAATTGTACAATATTATAAATTATTATAAAATTTTATTCAATAAAGTAATTAATTTCGTCCTGCGACGATTATGTAACAATGCATATGTGTTATACGGGAAGGAAGTCGTTGATGAATGAAGCGTTAATTCTGTTTTTTTTTTTTTTTTTTTTTTTTTTGGCTTTTACTTCTTCACAAGCAAATTATACCTTAAATATTTTAATTTTTATTAAAAATAATTGCAGAGCAGATCGAAGCAAAATTCTTTTGCTTTAAATCGACTTAAAAATATCATAAGGAATTCCATCACATAGCTTAGTTTAAAAACAGGCTTATGAATTAATATTTTGTATTAAAATTCAACTTTATTCTTATTGAAAGAATTTAGTGCAAGTAAAACAAAAATTGTACTATTTAGCATTCCAACTGGCATTCCCATGCTATCAAGTATTTTTATTATTCGGTTTGAGAAAAACAAGAAAACAACAGCAAAGCAAAAATAAATAAAAAAAACTGCATCAAGTAATTATAAAATAATTACATTCTTCTTCGAAAATCACGATCGCACAGCCAGTTAGTTACCAGGTCGCAGAGGAAGTATTTGGTTTATTTGCCAGTACGCGCGAGCATGCCATAGCTGATAATTTCTTTTACAAGCAACGTTAAACCCCAAGCGATTAATTGAATTAAGACACAGTTTGTTAAACGAATGCACTTTCATTTTAACTGTCATCGCAAATGAAAGTCCCTCGCACGATGTATTAACGGTATAATTTATCTCTCCGGTACGCCCGAAGCGTTAAACACACGCTACGCCAAAGGAAGCGAAATAACCGGAGCATTGAATAATTACCGTCAGCGACAAGTCTTTCTTCTCACCCGCACTTACAAGCCACTCATCTCCGAAGCCACTTTTCCGCATACCCTTGTCATCCACCCTCCCCCCCCCCCCCCCCCCCCCCCCCCCACCCCCCCCCAACCCCCAACCACCAACTCCAGCCGCTTTCTCCGCCGACCGTTCACCGTCATTTACATACATCGCCACCTTAATCCAGATTTACGCTCGCGGCGGATGAACGCATCACCTCGTTAACGAGCCAAATCCCCAACAACCGCGAAATCGATCCACCGGCAGCAATGACGTCACAGACGCAGACGAGTTATTATAAATAAGATGCTCGCGAGCATATCTCAACGTCCAACGGCATACCTGCGACGTACCTACGGGCTCACGTGCGCGCCTATCTATCATATGAAGTCGTAAAGTCGAAGAGAAATAAGATGGGTCAAAAAGTAGCATCCTCTCCTTCTCTCCTATTTGGGTATCTTGGGGTATCCGTATGCATGTCGTAGGAGAGATATCTCATGCAAGAATAATACCGTGCGTACGCGCACAGTCCCAAACGCCACACAAATATCGAAGCAAATAACCGCGGTAGAGAGAGAGAGAGAGAGAGAGAGAGAGAGAGAGAGAGAGAGAGAGAGAGGGAGTCGGAAGGGGGACTGCAGGTAGGTAAAATTGTGAAAAATGCAGAAGATTTGGCTCGGTAGATATGGTAGAGGGATAATGAAGATTCGAAGAGACGTAAGAGCACGGATGAATGTAGATTTAAAAAGTTATTGGGACTAGATTTGAATGATGGCGACGTTGGCGGTGGTTTGGCTTGTCGTGTGGATGGTGGTGTAAGGGGGTGGGTGGGTAGAGGGAGTTGTATAAGAGAAGCTGGAGGAAGTTTAATTGAATCGCGCTTGTTTATTAATATTTATTTTTCGACGAAGCTCATTGCGAATTGCTCGGAGGGTAAAGTTTGTAACGTGCTTTTGCTGGGATTATGTGTAATTGAATTTTGTTGGAATAAACATTGATCGCGTACGGTCATTATTAGTACTATAAAAATGGGACTTCCTCACTCACCATTATTAACATTATTATTATTATATTTGCAATAATTTTTAATTCATTATCTAGTATTTAGATTATTACCACGCTGATAAATAATGGTATATCAGCAAATTTTCGAAAGTTAACTACTAATTCACAAATATATTTACTGCTTTATATCATAATAAAACGATCATCTTTAATATTTTGTATGCATAATAAAGGAAAACGTAAATAATTTCATCATATAATAATCAGATTTAGTTAATCTATTATTCGAAATAATATTTAACTTATGCATTATATTGTAAATAAATACAAAAACGTCGTACGCACACACACACACACATACACACCCACGCACCCACGCACCCACGCACCCACGCACGCACGCACGCACGCACGCACGCACGCACGCACATTTATTTATTTATATAATTATGTGAAATAAAATTCCACCTACATTTTATCATTATTCTAAACGTATTAATTCCAGACTTATTGCTTATTTCATAAATATTTTGTTTTATGAACGATGAGTTTGCCATTCATGTTAGTTTGTATTTCACTCGTCTAAGGGAAATTTTAATTTCTATTTTAAATAATGTAATACAAGAAACGTTATTGTACATACATTTAGCCAATTAGTTACCAAAAGTAAAGAAGTCTAAGTGGTGAGTGAGTAACATTATTTTCCGTTATATTATACTTTTATGCAATTTTTATACGATTTTTATTAAACCAAATTAGGATTTGTAGTAAATTCATTGGAAACAATTTTGTTATTTTTTTTGTTTATTTTATTATTTTTTTTTTAATATACGCAGTTGAGAATTAAATTTTATTTCATAATTAGTGACAGCTAAACTGAACAAATGACCTGAGACAAATGACTTTATGCGTATTTGTAAAAGCGGTTATGACAAAATTTTTGCAAAACTTCAATAGCGAATGAATTATTTGATTTTTATTTAAATTATTTTTTCTACGTATCGCAGATACTTTAGATATTGTCTACTTGTACGTTGCACCTGAAGCAATCGAGAAAAGCTAGGAGATACGGGTAATTGACAAGATGTTGAGTATTTCTGTTCAAGATAATACCGCATAAGGCTCTTGGGAAACTGGAAAATTGCAAAGGAATATAAGAAGTACGTATTGCCGCGTTTCCAATGTCCATTCTGTACGTTATTAGATTATTAAATTGTTCCTGCATTAACACTCGCTTGTATAAAAACCATTTTCGAATAATGAAATTTTTATAAAAAATTTACATTAATTTTTTGTTATTTGCAATTTCAAAATATTTTTGTCAAATAAAACTTCTAGCTGAGCCGTTACAAAAAACTATTTCTTTCATCGCGTGTACATATCATACCATCATTTTTTTTTTATATTTGTTAATTAAAAACGCTTTGTTTACATATCATATCTTATTTCACATCCGCAGTGAATATTTTTTAACTCAACATTTCATTTGATATTTCAAGGCAAATGAAAAAATTTCGTATAAAATGTATGTTAAAAACATTAGAATACAAGAATAAAGATAATAAATAGAATGAAATATTAAAAAATATGAATGTTTTCAATTAATTTATTATTTCGTTAAAAAAAAAACAAACAAAGAAACAAACAAACAAACAAACAAAAAACAATAATAGTCGAGTGAAAGTATACGGGGGAAAAAATTGTAGATTATCTAAGTAGTCCAAAGGTACATAAAATCCATCTGGAATATTACATTCGTTCCTTTCGCATTCTTCACTCATCCCATCAACTTTCTACATCTCTTGGGCGTTTATGTGCGAAAAATATTGCATAACACTAGTGTATCGATGTAGAACGCGCGTCATCTTACTGAGATTTATTTTTCAATGTTCCACGTAACCTCGCTTCCTTTTCTCATCCCCTTTCCTGCACTATATCATGCTTACATACAGAAAGAGTGAGTGAAAGTCAGGGAGGGTAGGCGCATGATTTTTTCGTCTCGACGAAAAGCTTTGTGTCCTCCTCGATGCCAACGTACATACATTCGTAAATATACGATCGTGCGTGCATATACATATGTGAGTATAATCGTAATCTCATTTGATGGAGAAAACATGTGGAATATTACCATTTCAACTTTATGGTCAAACAAGAGGATATTTATCATTACCAATTACCAATAAACTGTTTTTCATCATTTGAGTCTTATTTTGTTTTGTAGTCAGATGCTTTCACCGACACTCATTACACACGTATCTTTATATTTTTGTTAATTTTGCTGTTGCATTAATTTTACATTATATTACTCTTCCCATTACTTTCTGCCGTATGTTTTTTTGTTTTGTTTTGTTTTGTTTTTTTTTGTTTTTTTGTTTTTTTTTTGTTTTTGTTACGAAGAAATAAAATGAAAGATAAAAATATGTCGATTCATGTTTTTTTTTGTTGAAATAGCACTATGAAAATATAATCACCAAACATTAAATAAATATTACATTTATATTACAATTTTATTACGTGAAATAGTAATAGTAAATGTAGATATTGAAGCGTTGAAAAGGCAATTTTTTTTTTTTTTTTTTTTTTAATTTTCAACCGAAGTGTAAATTATAATCAGATTTATTTATATTGCACGTTAAGTAAGTAAGACTCAAGTGACATAAATCGTTATAAAATTTTTTTATACTCTTATTTCGAATTAAAATTGACTTACACTTAATATACTTAATGGATTTACATGAAAATTAAACATATTTAGAATAAAATCGCGCTAATCTGTTGAATAGTATTCAAGAAAGAACAATATTTTGTCGCAGCTTACAGATATAAGTTGAACATTACAATAAATAAAGATAAAAAACCGCTTATCATTTAAGGAAAACAAAAACTTATTTATTCTAAAGAATATAATAAAAGTTTCAAAAGTAAATTTCAACTTTTCTAATGTCTTTTTCCGATTATTCTGCACCTATCATGAAATGAAATTTGAAAATTGAAGCTGTGGAAAGTCTTCACTTATAATATAAAATAAATTTGAAAATTAATCATGAAAGCTGGAAAGAAAAGGAAAGAGCGGGTAAAAAAAAAGATTTAATAAACAAAGAAAGAGTATTATAAAAACACTGAATGGATTAACAAATAAACAAAGAGAACATTATTTAATTAAAATATGTTTATAAATTTACACAAGTCTTATAATAAATATTAATTTTTCCGTTCTTTATTTACAATAACAATTTTGCTTTCCCAATAGCACCGATTTGATAAATTCATTAATAATGTTACAATAAATTGTATAAAACATTAATATGTTATAACATTTATTACATATAATTCTCCTGTCTAACATGCTGACATTTTGACTTTGAATTTCTTCCTCGTTTCTACAGAATTCTATTAATAAGTAAAGTCATCGCGAATATTAATGGACCTAAATAGTAGCAACGAAAAATGAATTTTCATGTAAAGTATGAAACAAAATGCCTGAATAAGCCAAGTCGAGGAAGGGAGTAAAGAGAAACTGACGGCTTACAAGATTGGGTTCTTCGAATGACTTAGACCAATATTATCTTTGAGTCAGAATTTATCTAGACAAATCAACAATACACATGCGACTGCCAACATTTTCTCTCTCTGTAATCTCTAAGTGACGACACGAGGGCGAACATACAATCATATCAAGAATGGCATCGATGACGGCCAGCTGTCATTTTATTTATATCGAGACAAATACGCTGCTTTCGCTTCAATTTTTCTGATAAATTAATCCTTGCAGTCGCTCTTCGACCTTATTTTATTTTATTTTTTTATTTTTTTTTTTTTATAACATTCAATATACTGCACAGTTATAATATCAATAATAGTTTTATCGAATATTTTCTATGGAGAAACACATTTATTAGTTTTACTTAGAAATCTTATCGGTATTTTAGTACTGAATTACAAAAAATCTTGTAGCGTGAATGATGCAATATTTTATTCGGTAAATAAACGTTTTTTTGAAAAAAAGAAAATCCTTTAAATAAATAATAATAAAATACCAAATAATTACTACATCTATTATATAAATCAATATTTACTTAACTATAATCCTTAATACAAGTTGTTGTTGTTTTTTTTTCATTTAACAAGTCATTTTTAATTAATATCTATAACCAGAATAAAAAAACCATGAATATTTATATAATGGAAATGCTTCTATGCATTTTTAATAAGCTGAAATAAAATTAAAACATCATTGGCAATAATTATTTATTTATCTACCCATACATACTGGCTTATATTATTTAATGAGCTTTCTATCATATAATGCTTTAACAGTATCTATAAATTGATTATCCATAAATTAAAATATAAAAAATATATTATTAATGTATTTTATATTTGAATTGTAGTAGCTTTGTAGAATTGAATTACTTAAACTATGCAATAAAATTGTCTGAAAAATAAGCTAATAAATCATATTATTTATATGCTTTAACTAATATTTTGCACATTTTTCAAAATTCTGTTTCATATTATTATCCTCTTCTTCATATTTCTGATTCAAACAAATTTACGACATTTTACATATTTCACTCGATGGTTTTAAAGTTATCAACGTGTTTATTCAATAATGCAAAATTTATATAATCGTAAATCTACAAAATCTTGAAAAATGTTTTTATAAACATCTCGCTGAATTCCCCCCGCCTCCCCCCCCCTCCAAAAAAAAACAAGAAAAAAAAACGTTATTAACATAAATATTAATGTAAATTAAACTAAATTCTTAATCACAACAATTAAATTTCTTTCTCTAAAGCTTTCAAAAATTCCATCATATACAATCATCTAATTAATAAAAGGTAGTGTGAAAAATAAATCAGGTATGTAGAATTTTGTTGGTATTTCTTGTCAATTTGCAAAATATATCAAATATTATCAATATTGCCATTGTTATTTAGTTAAAACTCATTTGAAATATTATGGCTAAGACATAAAAATGCATTTATGATGTTATTATTGTAAATTTATATTGCATTTTCTATTATACATACCTAATATCCCTAGATTAACTCGTATTCAAATTACGGGAAAGTATAATCTTAGCTTACATAAATCCCTACGATGTCAGTATTAGTAATTTTGATAAATAAGCTGGTAAAATACGTTGTAAAACGTAAATATTCATTTAATTCGATAAAAAATTCTTTTGGATTTTTAGTTTATATATAATCTTAAAATTTAAGAAATTGTTTGTCTAACCTAGTGTTATATATATATATATATGTGTGTGTATATACACCGTAAATTAAATATAAATAATTATATAACACATATTAATATGTTTATACGAAATATATAAATAATTAATATGCATGATGTTTGGAGTTACGAATATTAGGTTGTTCCTATTATATTAAATATATTTCGCATTTTATATATTTTAAAAATATTTATTTTAAATAAATATTTCACATCATAATTGATTATTTAATCTTTATTTTATGCAATAAAGCATTCGATAAGTAACGGCAAATACGTATAAATAATATATATATATATATGATTTGTCAAATTCAAGTAGTTGCATTAGTAGTTGAAAACAAATAGATTAATTAACGAATATATTATAAATAGAAAAAAAGCTTTTTTTGTAAATATTAAAAGTTAAAATCTAAGAAATGATAATATTTATTATAAGAATTTGAATTACGTGAATTTTGAATAAAATTATTTGGCATTTCTTTATTCAGATAGTATATTCAGCTATTTGAATGTTTATATTTAATTTATCGATAAAGGAATCTGCGTTTTTATTCAAAAATAAATAAGCGATTCTCCTATAGCAAGATTAAACATATTACCTGTCGTTACGCTTTTGCACTTTTTTCCCCGGTACATGATTTCATTTATTTGCATCACACAGCATATTCGTATTTTCGCAGCTGGACCAACAAGCCAAAACGGTAAAAGTAAAAAAAATCACAAATCTACCAATAAAAATCCCGGGCAGTTCGCTTGATGTGTTTCACGCAACTTGCTCGTAAGTTCGTAATCACGGCCATTAAATGCCACGCGCACATACACACACGCACACACCCTTGACTTACAAACGATATATTTTATATTCGGTAGGCAAAGGGTATGTAATAATATAGTAGAACGTGGAACGAGACAGTGAGAAAAAAGGCTGACGAAAATGGTGGTGGTTGAAGGTGATGATGGTGGGGCGGGAGGGGGGGGGGGATGGATGAGATAGAGATAGAGATATACGTAAAGTGAGGGAGTGAGTGAGAGAGAGGAGAGAGAGAGAGAGAGACGTAGAACGCTTTACGTTTTCGAACGAAAATTGCAACTCGGAACTGTTGCGGCGACTACAACTCCAGTCGCTGGTAGTATTAAATTATTAATGGACTTTTCGTGTTTCCTCGGAAACGGTGCTACTGGACGGCGGCATTTTCAAAGCTCGAGATGACCCAGAGCTTTTGTATGGAGCGAGAGCGAACGAAGGAACGTTATGCTCCACAGTCACTTCATAGCGAAATGAAAAAGAGAGACCTTTTTTCTTCCGTTTCTTTCGTTTTCTTTGCTAACGCCTCCATGCTTCTATGACGGAATAAACCAGTTTCTTATTGCGCTTACCATTCTGTCTCTGCGATTTCGATTTAACTTTGCCCTCCTCTGAGACTCATGTTTTTCTAAATTTCTTAGAGGAGGAGGAATTAATTAAAACGTCCCTCAATCTAACTACGACATTAATAATTTTCTCGAACTAATATGTACGTGACGATTTTCTTACAAGGTTCCTTTAAATGCCGCCATAAACAAATGGAAGAATTATCTTTAATACGCTGCGATGGTAATTATCATGTAAATAAAGTATTATTTACGTTAAATAATTATATCAGCCACTTTGTAGGAAAAGAGCTGCAGAGGCAACTTGAGACCTTTTATCTGGATGTTAAAGTCCGTATAATAAATTCATAAATTACAGATTTGTCGTTGAAAGTTTTAAAAGGAGAACATGGTTGTGCTTGTATTTAAAAATAATAATATCCGTGTACAATGTTCGATTTATATATATATATATATATATATATATATATATAGAAAAATGCACGATAGATATTAAATAAACGAACGCAGTTTTACGAGTGAGTACATGATAAATGATCATGTAGCAAATTCATGTTGCTTGATAATGTCATTATAATATTCTACGGCTTAATGCATAACTATAATAATATTATTCTTCATTATGTATTGTTAATGACATGAAACCAAAATATTGTCAAAATCGATGACATTAATACAATCATATCCAATTATATAATCCATCGAGCATTAACAATATTCCGATTTGTCTGTTAGATTATAATCTTATGATTGATATTTGTAAAGGTTTATTACTTTACGCACTAAATTATTAAGCAAATTTGAAGAAAACAACAACAAAAACAAAGAAAAAAAAGAAAAGAAACAAAGAACAAATCTATTTACGTGATACGTGATACGTGAAGTTAGAATTTGTCGGGAGCGTTATGCAGGTTCTCAACACCTATTTAAGAATACAGTTTTTATATCTATTTTGTACCATTAAAACTCTAAAGATTTAATCCTTAATCCCAATGCAAGTATATTAACGTTTTATAATCAGATAAATATATTAATCATAAAATATACAGTATAAAGATTATTACATGAATAAATATGCGTATGTGTTTGTGCGTGGGTGTGTGCACGTGTATAAATGCACAAAATTTATGTGGTATAAATAATGTATGTGCTAAACCGTGTCTGAAGTTAAGAAAAATATTTCATTCAATTTCTATTTATAAGCTAAGTATCATTATGTGTCTGTTTTATTTCAATTCGTTTCTTTCACTGAAATCCATGGCTGATGGCTTAAGATGCCTAATAATAAGAGGCAACAGTTAGTTTCTCTCTTTTTTCTCGCCCTTTCTTCAGATATCTCTCTCTCTCTCTCTCTCTCTCTCTCTCTTTCGCTTTTTATTTTATTTTATTTTATATATATATATATATATATATTTTTTTTTATATAAACTCAAGTATTGAATATCTTGCAGAACAGTACACATACTATTTATAGAGCTTATAAATACTGAAATACGTACGATTATGAATTGAATATTTAGCGAATTTTTAATATAAATACAAAAATTATTAATGCCTCAGCTCCAGAACTAGAATACTTAGAATCGCTAAATATTCCTGTCGTTGAAAATATTTTATAACTCCATTCATTAAGAGCATAAAATGTGTTGAATTTCTACTATTATTAATAAATTAATGTATTATAAATCATACTTTTCTATTTGAAAGCAGTCGTTGATGTTAGCATTGGATAAATTGAGTCTGTGTTAGTAGTCCATTAAGATTAATAATTCGGTTTTAAATCATGCAGCACTGAATATGTACACTTTAATTAAATTAACTTTTTTTTCTTAATGATCTTCAATACTAATGCATTTTCTCAAAATAGGCATTTCTCAAAATTTTTCGTACAATTTATCATTAATGTAATTTATGTGATCTTGTAAGTTCTTTTATACACAGGCACACTTTGTTTTTCTATCTTCTGCAAAATTCTCAATAAATTATCTTTAATTTTGAACGATATATTTAAATTTGAGAATATAACCACAACAATATCATTCTAATTTTATTTATCATATAAAGAATACAAATGGATAACGACACTGTAGCCATGAATTAATAATCGATAAAATATGTTTATTAAGTAAATAAAATTTCATCCATTTACATTATATTAAATGTACTCTTGCGGGATTCTCTACTTTTTTTTTTTTTTTTTTATTTCTTTTATTTTTTTAATTAAAATGGCAAATTATCGCAATTCCCGCTGGAACTCCAGTCTACATTACAAATGTATAGATAGACATTATATTTTTAATTCGTCACATTGGCCATTTGAAGTTAAAGCTTTAGCGTGAAATTTCCTATCGAATACCAGGAAAATCTATCAGCAATTTTCATCACTTTCGATTCACATGAAATAATGAAAAAAGACAAGCGACAAGCTTACAACACGTTTAAAAAAAAGAGCCGATGTCAAGGAAAGACAGGCATTGTCGAATAAACTGCTCGACTCATCTGATTTTCGATGGCGAAAAGACTAATGTCAGCCGAGGATGCGCATAGGAGGATGCCAACGTCGATGACCTTCTTCAGCTTCCTCGCTCAATCCTTTTGTCGCTCTGCTGCGCCGTCCGGATGGCGTCAGAGTTGCTTACATGTAATTCTCTCGTTCATTTACGAGGTGCCCCACATCCACACGTGCGCACAATCTCCCCCCTCCCCCCCACCCCACCCCACACTCCAGTCTCCCGGCCCCTCTCGCGGCTTCTCGTTAATAATGAGTGCGCTTCGGTATTTGTTTATTTAGCGAGCACTCAACGCTCGCCGGCAGTTTTCTCGTATACGTCGGGAGGATGCGAGCGGGACGCGTGCGGGCGCAAGCGAGAGCGAATGTCCTCCCGACTCTCCGCGAATCCCCAGGTCGGTCCATTATTTACGGGCTCGCCATTAGCTCGGAGCCACGGCACCTATCCTTCACACCCGAGTAAATTTAATAATTCAATTAAGCCAGGCGTGCTTACGCCCAGGTAAAGCGCTACGAGTCAACGACTGCGCCCATCCTACCTACCGCTCTATCTCACGCTCTCTCTCTCTCTCTCTCTCAATAAGTCAGAGCTCGATTTTCCTACTTCGTTCAGTCTCTTTTGCTTTCATATTTTCTTTAATTTTCATGCTAATTATGAATTTTCGAGCTTACAATGGCGTTTCAATGGCCTATTTTGGTGGCGGGGGGAGCGGGGAGGGGATTGGGGGGAGGCTGATTTTGGAGTCCATGATTCCGCATCTAAGAACAACGTTACTCTTTATATTGTTAATTAAAAGTACTGCTTAGGAGAAGGTGGAATTACGATAAAACCGCGGAGATGAAACTCATTTACATTGAAGTTATTGAGCTACTTCAAACTGCGATATAAACGTCGATTTCATCCCTCTTTAATCTTATGAAATTTTATTTACAAACTGTCCTGACACACTTTTCTTTTCTTCTAGTCTATTAAGACTCTATGCACTTAAAATATACAATAAGAGTGAATAAATCGGTGAGCTGTCATCAGAGAAAATGGCATTAAAGAATGAACAACACAAGCCGAAGGTGAAAAATCAGGGACAATTTATATGTCACAATAATGTCTTTCATTTCGAAAATGCCAAACAGCGACAATCAAAATTGGAAAACGTAGGTAAACGGAAAAATATTGTGAGCGGAACGAGTCTCGAGATGTTAGAGACAATCAAATAACCTACCTTTTCAAACTTCGCGTCAATGAATTTGTAAACATCTTGTAATGTATCCTTTTAATTTATATGAATTTGAAATGTTGTTAAATTGTTCTAAACAATTATGAAATCTTAATTGTATTTGGTATAAATTTACAGAATATCGATAAGTGGAATATATTTTATTCATCTGATATTACATCTACCATTTATTTTCTTTTCTGTGTTTAACATGTCAATTAAATGAATATATATTATTTATCTGAAATATGAATCATTACAATTAGACAAAAGTTAAATTTACTTTGAATGTTCAATTGTTAGATGAAATTAAAATAAGAGAAGCTCATTTGAATTATGCAATTATTATAACGAAATGCAAATATTATATGAAATTTGGTAATTTTATTCTAATCGTATAATACTGCAGCCATTTATGCTATATGCATATAAATAATTAATTCATTACTTTGAAATTACTCACATGTAATTTTATTACGCAATTGAAAATAAACAAAAATTATAAATAAATCAATGTGAACTTTATATATCGATATTGTAATTTACCGAAACCCTTTAACAATTCTTTAATTGTTTAATAAGCACTTATTTAATTATCAGCAATTAAATATTATTGGAAAAAGAGCTTTTGAACGTTATTAAAAGTCATAATTATTTATCCTAATTAACAATAATTCTTTATTTTTTTAATTGATTATGCATGCGCAAATATCATTTAATCATGTTATTAATATTAAGCTAATATGGACTTATAGAGTAATTTTTCTCTATGAACATTGAAGAATTTACAAAAATCTACGGTCAATCTAAATATACAATGTGCCCCTCAATTTACTTCATTATATTTATCGAAAAATAGCGTCGACATGCCTTACCGTATGACTTTACAAGAGAAATATTTAATTCGACATTTGAACAGTTATTTGCTATACAATATTTACACACTAGTCACTATCTACACACTAGTAGTATTATATTACAATAGCTAACACATTATAATGTATTTAAAACATAATTATTAATTTAATAATCATGTATATTCACCATTTGCAACGAAATGGTTATATATTACATAATAAATACAATTATCCGCAACATTAAATCGATTTTTTATTCATTTACACGTATTATTACGAAAATGTGCATAAAATTCCTTTTAATAATAATTTAAGGGGCCAAGCATACATTAATATTTTATTTATTTAAATAAACTTATAATTATTTCGATAATAAGTTTCTTATGTAATCAATAATTAATTGAAATAAAGTGACAATTGAACTTGGAATGCTTGGAGGAGAAACGATACATTTTCAATAGCCATTAAAAATAAATTTGGTAAATAACATTATGCATTGTTAACGTGGGTTAATCATCTTTATTAAATATTTATTAAAAATTACATTTCCAATTCGCAACGAAAGCACCATATTGTTTGGGAAATCCATATAAAATATCATAATTAATTTTATGATAAATGTAATTTTCGGTTCATAAACAAAATGATTTCATTTTATTTTACTTATTCGATTCACTGCAACGACTACGGAAAGAGAAAAAAATATTTAAATAATATTTAAAGAAAACATTACCTATAATTGAACGTTATTTTATTTTCCGAGTTCTACAATCTAAGCATATATATATATATATATATATATATATATATATATATATAATATGAACAACGAAAGCTTTATTTATGTTAAAAATGCAAAAAAGCCAAATGCATCGACCTTACTAATTTATAATTCTATGAATATTAAATTATTAAATCAGCTAATTATCGAAACTTACAGCTTTCATATTTCATAATAAACAATACGATTGCACGCGAGTCTCGAAACATATTCTAATCCATGTCTAAAGCAATATTTGTTCATATCTGTCAATGCTAGCAATAACATAATTTCGGAAAAAGACAGAATGGCGAAAAATAACAGCAAGCCCATGTAGAAGTAACGAGGACACCTCCATGCTTTCACTACTCATTTCTCGCAGATAGAACTGCAAAGTAATAGGACCTACTTTCAGTATCGTAGCGTAACTCGGATTGCGCCTCGCACTTACTTGTGAATTCCACGAGCCAGCCTCCAATTCCTGACGTTATAAAACTCATCTTTACTGAAAATGGATGTAGGTGGTGAGATATAATAAGGAAGGAGCGCGATGAAGATCGCGTTCTGCTCCGCGATGTAACGTGAAAAAGTTTTTAAATTTCACAATTGATTATCACAAAAGACAAAAGACAAAAGACAAAAGACAAAAAAAAAAAAAAAAAAAAAAAAAAAATAAAAAAAAAAAAAAAAAAAAAAAAAAAAAAAATCCAAGACGGCCCTACATATTTAGGATTTAATTGCAGCTAGAGATTCTCCCCTATCTTACTTAATATATAATCCAGTGTAATATTGCCAGTGATATGCAATTCCTTCATTATCTCGGCACTCCATTGATAATATTCCAGATAATATCCCAGAGTGTAAATAATCGCTTAAATTGAAATAATTTCGGTGCACAATTGGCGAGTTAAAGAAGGATAAAATGAAAGTAATCTAATAATATTGACCGTTCAATTAAATTAATATGGATCGTGAATTTTCGTATGTAAAGACGAGAGCAGGACGCACCATATCTTTAGAAGAATTAGATTGTTAAAAAATAATATACCAATTGTAACTTATTCGACTCTATGACTATGCTCAACCAGTAAGTCGAGATCCACCTCTTTACAATTCTTATATATTACTTTAGGGTGCGCTTTCATCTCGCCGCGCAGAAAGTTAGACGCATTTCTAGCCACAGAGATATTTTTGCTCTTGGACCGAATTGATTTAAACTTCATCAGAGGCACATGGATTTCGATGACTCGCGGCAACTTTCATTCCAAAATAATACAATAATATTCAAAGGGCTTTTCCAAGGGATTTCACAAGGTCGAGCCCTTTTAGCTTTAGCCAGTGTTTAGTTGTAATCTTGGCCATCTACTTGAGACTCGAAGTAGCACATTACCCGAGCGCATTCGTACATTTAGTAATTCTGGTTGCTACAACGTGATCGGAGTGAAAATTTATCCTTTTAACGTCATTTGCGAAACTCCATCGAGAATTCGTTGATTCGATATAAAAGAGACCTGGGGATATTTTCTTCAATGAGATTAATGCTTGTAATATTAATTTTGTAAAGAGATTTTTCAATAATTTCTACGATAGATCAGAAGAAGGACGTTAAATATCTCGTATTTCCATATGGTCGCGGAAATAATCTTTTATGTCTCGTTGGGTCGACGTCGCCTTGTTTTATATCTAAGACAATGAATGTCTCATAATAATATTTTACCATTATTACCATTCTCTCATTTTCCCCAAAATTTTTAACAATTATAGTGCAATTAATTCTAAAGTGTATTCGCACTTATAAACATTATATTATTATAGATATTTCGTCAAGTGTTCACATATGTAAATTTATTGAGCGCAATTGATTTTATGGGATGAATAGCAGTTTACAGAATTACATGTGTTTATTAGTTTTAGCACAATTTGTCGGTAATCGTTATAAATCTCTTCAGAGTACGAATACAATGATATACATTTCGCTTAATATTTCAAACAACAGGATGAATTTTTTTTATTACTTTAATGGCATCATTGCTTTTGAAAAAATTTACAACATTCCTATATTCTACTTCGAATTACATTTGTTTTATTCAAATTAATATATCATACGTAAATTGCACCATTTGATCGTATAATGTGATCTATATGTATATGAATTTATTTGAAATTTATTTCATTATAATTATACAAAAAGAATATCTCGATAGTGTTTTTTTTAACGATCCGCTAATAATGGATTCCGCGTAAAAAATCTCTAACCAAAGAATCGATACATGGAAATTGTACGAAGAATTAATTACATTATGACGATATGACCGATTAATTAGGGAACGCAGAATTTCGTATAAAGATGATATTGGGTATATATATATATATATATATATATATATATATACGGAAAATGGTCGCAGTAGAAAAGTCTAGTAATATTGAAGGACAATTATATCCTTTTTATCGCCGATAAACACCACTGGATTCAAGCATATAAATTTGATTTTATCGAAGGTATATTAGAAAAAACTTTTTATCGTGTTTGAGGCTGCAGTTTGCACAGAGGATAAGTAAAGGGACGAGAGGCGGTAGGGAATATCGCGAAGAAGAGATGGAAGAAAGCGAGGAAAGTACGGAAGAAGGACTAGGACATACCGGGGCCCTTAATAAATTCTCGTCGTAACTTCGCATTTGCGCGGTGATTTTAATTCCCTTGTGGTTTTAGTGGCGTTCTCGCGTTAATTCATGATTATTATTAATGACCTGGTGGGGCCTTCAGTCAAGTAGTGTAGTCAATAGTGACAATCTTACTTGCACTGCGTAAGCTTTACGCTCAGCTTCCAGCCACTCCCCATCACTTTTTTTCACCTTCCTTAAATATCTTCATTTATTCCATGTTTCATTTTAAGGATATTCATACTTCATATTACATTTCGTTTTACGACGTACTTCATTAAGTTTATCGTAACCGACAATATTTTCTTGATGCATTGTGACACACTTTACAGTAGCTTATTTCTGTCAATCAGGACGAAGTGGAAGTATCAAATGGAATATTCCATTGGCTTAATCGTATTAGAGCATACTCGTTAGAATCTGTAAAATGAAAAGATTGAAATAATCCGTCTATTAACAAATTTTTATCTAATTATTTTCTAAATTTTTATAATAATTATCTCATAATTATTTTGTCAATTCATTTTTTGTCAGCAGTTTATAAACATTTTAAGTTGGATAAAAAATTTGGCACACGTGTAGGTATGAATGAATTCGTTTACAAATCAATTTCTATGACTGAAACGATAAAACTAATTTAGACTAAATTTTTTTACTTGAATATATTTATACATATTTTTCTTGAAATTCAAATGCAAATTATTAGACAAAGTGTGTCCGCTTGCATATGTATATATATATACACACACATATATATTCGAGAATGTCTTTTGTTCTTGAATGGCAAAAATCGAGGTGATAAAACAGCTTGGAAACTTAGCCAACTATTTGTACGATAAAAATAAATAATTTTATTCCGGAGGAGCTGCTACGTAACCGAAGTGAACTACTTATAAAGAAGTTCTTTGGGACTTTGCATTTCACGTAGTTTAAAACGATACTCATACTCCATGTATCTTTCTTGTAGATGGCATCAAAAACAGGAGCCAATGGAAGTTCGAGGCATCCGGGAAATGTTCTCAAGGGTCTTATTAACATTGTTTGTTCGTTCTAAATTCTACTTGCGCAAGATACCAATGGTAGTTTACGGAATATAATAGCGTTAATTCTACGGAAGGAGCTTTGTATCTTGATGCGGTCTAGCCATCCTCTGTGCGATCGCCCAAGCTTTAACAAATAAACTTGCACGTTACACATTGCTCTATTTCAAATCAATTATATTACATGTTCGATGTTTTGAACAATTAAAACTGAAAATTGTATATTGCCAATGGACGCGATAGGCATTAATTTAGATCGATGGACATTTTTAAGAAAGAAAAGTCTATGGATTATTGATGCGCAAATCTCCTTAAAAGACAAACAAACAAACAAACAAACAAAACAGAAACAAACAAACAAACAAAAAAAATAAATAAATAAAATAAAAAATTAAAAGATAAACAACAGTGCATATCTTGACATATGGGGCAAACAAAGCGTTGACAGCTCGCAATTAGTAATTCAATCAATCTCATTTAACTAAGCGAAATCAATTACTCCAGTTGGAAGGAGCGTTTTATTTGGATTTTAGAATCAATCCTTTGCCTTTTCGCTATTCGCTACCGCTCCACACTAACATTAACATGATAAAGAACCACACAAGAATATCATCTAAGCTCCGAGCGACAGAAAAAGGTCAATTTGTAATTCAAATAACGTGCTCAGTACGCCGACAGTTCTATCTATCGGTAATACCTAAGCGCCTGTTGCGACAAATGAAAATGCAAAAGCAAAAGAAAGGAAAGAATGCAGATCAAGTGACAAAGGAGCAGCTCCGATCAGCCCTTATAAGACTCGAATATAAATCATTTCGAATTATCGGGCTCGCACTGATAAAAGCATGACTTTCGTTGACGGGCTTATAAGCCTGCACACGCACACGCGCACGAAGCGGAAAATCTCGTCTCATTCGGCCCTGGCTGTCCTCTTCATTCAACGTGTGCGAGATCATGAGAATCAATCTCCCGTGAAATCTCGACACGCATAATGCGCTTCGTTTATTCGGGCCTAAGGGCCCGAACCTGCTCGCAAGTGCCTCTGCCCATGCACAAGCCACTGTGCGCGTTAATCTGATTTTAGATCGCATCGTTGGATAAATCTTGACCGTTTCATTATTATCCTCTACAAAGTTTTCCGTAAGAGTTGCCGAAGAGTTGTCCATTATGTCGGAGCGATATCCTTTTATAATTGCCTATCGTTAAGCATTATATTACTAATTTTCCATTTCGCTCGCACCTCGTGTATTACAATATATAGTCCAGTACACTTTGAGCTATGCGAATATAATGAAACAGAAGAAGACTTAATACAGTTTGTTTGTCTGCCAGATTAAGAAGACGAGGGGAAAAGGAAATTCGAAATTAGTAATTAAATGTTGCAAATAAGGCATAAAATCTATCAGAATTTATATTTAATTAAATGAAACTTTCTTCCTTATAAGATAAATTACGACAAGAGAGAGAGAGAGAGAGAGAGAGAGAGAGAGAGAGAGAGTGAGAGAGAGTGAGAGAGAAACGTAATAAGCAAAAGAAACAACGATATAAAAAAATATAATAAAGAAGAGAAATAAATGTCCAGGAGTACTGTATTATAGCGACATAATTAATCTCCTTGAATACTTAAGCAATAGAAATTTGATAAAAATCGTTCAAACGTTACGCAACTTCTCATGTGTTTAAAATTATTTGCATAATTAGAGGAAAGGCGGCTAAGCATCGCTAGCGCAGCACTTTCCGCGAGTCGCCGGGAAAAAGATAAAACATCAGCAACGCCAACAGACGCACGAGCGGACGATCGATTGACATTGGAAAGCTTGAAATAACTTAATCCGTTCGCTAATCCAGGAACATCAAAGGACGAGGGTAAGCGCGTTGTGTCGTGGTACATGGGGTCACGATGTCACGTTATAAAGTCGCGGGTGTGCGATTTGTCGCGAGGTGGAACACGGCCCAGACAACACTGCGGGGGATTATTTTATAAACACATGCGCGAGCCGAATTGAATGAGACGTGGCGGAGAAAGGGGTGGGTAAGGGGGAGGCGAAGCCCGACGGAGCTCCCAACCCTGCAGTGCGTCAGTGGGGTGTTTGGAGAGGATTCCGGGGCAAATATAATAGCGCGACTCTTGCATGGTTTTAGGGGCTCCGCGTTATTTGCGCTCGCTGAAATTGATATTTTTTTTTATTTTTTTTTATTTTTTTTTTTTTTATTTTACTTGGCTTTTTAGCGGGCTTGCACTTTGTTTATAACGGCGCTTTTATCCATTTATTTCCGAGCGGCTTTGGGTGCGAAAAGCGGGGGAACAAGTTTTAAAGAGAACGTGCGCATGCGTCCTCACAAAGGCTACGTTCTTACGTGAATGCGAACGCTTTTATCCAGTCGTTCGTCATTAATGGGAAAATAATAACATTGTTAATCTTCGGGGTTCGGAGAGGGATTGGGGCCAGAGAAGTTCCGTTCAAGTTCAAACAATAATAGCGTGATTCGTCAAATAAAGTATTGCCGCACCATCGGAGACGGCCAATTTATAAATAAATGACATACTTTCATTATTTTCAATATTTTCACAGCTCTGTGCTTTCAAAAAGCCTTTGAAAAAATTTTATACCCATAATAGGCACAATGGACCGTGCGTAAATCATTCGTAATAGTTGTTTAAATACGTACACGCGTATGTGCTAATTTTTAGCTTTTTCCCTTTCGCATGTGTCTATATCAAACGTTAATCCTATCTATTCACACAAACATAGGGAAAAAAATATAAAAGTAAAATGATGAATTCGACTATTCGACTGTGCTACTTCAAATGACTTCGACAATTTAACAATTTACTTTGAAACCTGTCAATAACAGATTTACGGGCAAAACTTTTTAATGTTCTCCGAAATCTTCATTCAAGTAAACATATTCAAACTTGAACGATACTTTTCCTCTGTAAACTCGCGGAAAGCTGATATAGTTTTATTAATCAAATATTTCAAAAGACATTCGTATATTCACTTTGTGCGCGTATTCCTAGCTAAATCTATACCGTTAAAGTTAATATTAAATCTAAAGATTCTTCAAAAAAATCTCCAAATTATCTTTCTACAATAACACGGCAATTCATAAATATTATATGACGAAAGCTTCATAAGCCGTCGATATTAATTAATAATAATTATTCCTATTGTTGATTTTAACATATGTTAAAATCGATGTGATTTAAAAGTTTTATTTATATCGAGATTTGACATTTCGTAGGTATTAGAATTTACGTTGAACATATTACAAAATTATTACAACTTTACATTAGAAATACCACACCTCGGCTAAATGTAATACTATAAAAATATTTGGCACATAATTTTCTGATTTAAATTCCTATTGAATAACTATTAATCATATTTCAGTGTTTAATGCAATGTAAACCGATCTGATTACTAAATTAATTAATAAAAAGTATATGAGATAAAGGTAAAAAATTCTTATTATTAAAATATTTCAATTATTTCTTTATAATAAACGCTTTGAATGAATATTCGTATAAAATGGCAACAAAATTCAGGTAAATTAATTAAATTAATTTCATTACTGGAAATTGAATTGATTTAAATTCGTGAAAATAAATTGATTTTGCGACATTCAGGTGAAAATGCGAGGAACATAGTTGCATTTCAGAAGATTTTTCATACAGTTTCACGAATATTTTCCGGCACGCTTAACTTGAATATTGATCGACCGCCTAAATCATAAATGTCAAAATGTTTATCGTTCGCCATGCAATGCACCATCTCTCACGTCATTACATTACTATACTTTAAATTTTTACAATATAAGTTCATAAATTCTAGATTCCTAAAAGTTTTGTTTATATTCGGCTGTGGCCAACTACATTAACGTTTTTACTAAAATTCTAGTTATTTAGCGAGCTCGACACATAAAAACAGCAAATTATGTCCTTAAACGGAACGTTGTAATTAAGTATGTAAGCGAACATCTAATTTATTTCTTTCATAGAATATAAATTTTGTAACAGAACGTACAAATTATGTGCATTATACGCAAATTTCGTAAACTATTTATATTAAAAGTTAACATTAAAATCTCATTAAAAACTGAAGATGAAATAAATTCATTTTGTTTATTGAAGTCATTATAATTATATGCATTACAAATGAAAGAAGAAAAAAAATGGATCAATGCGAATGGATCAATATGAAAAAAAAAAAAAAAAAAAAAAAAAAAAAAAAAAAAAAAAAAAAAAAAAAAAAAAAAAAAAAAAAAAAAAAAAAAAAAATAAAATAAAATAATAATAATAATAATAAAATAAAATAATAATAATAATAATAATAAAATAATCATAAAAATGAAAAAAATTAAAATGAATTCACTACAATACTATTTGAAATATTATTTTTAATGCGAGAATTTTTAATACTTTTTAATGTAAGAATTATCATCATTAATACTCCCAATAATTGTTGAATAAAATATTAAGAATTAATATTCTTAACGGCATATTAGCTGAAAATTCAATAATAATTCTCTCGTTAGCAATATGAATAAGATTTAATTGTTTTCAACAGACGTTTGATAAAGCCATTATTAATAAATATTTCATATTTTTTATCCTTCATTCAGCCACATTTCTTCATTCTCACATTAGCCTCTTTTCTATATTTAACGTTAACCAAGGATTTTTCTATTTAATATTACAGTCTATTACAAAAACATGGTAATTAAATTATTTATGAATATTAGATATCATCTTTTCTACTATTTAAAATTTACAATAATGATAGCAATTAATGGTAGTGGCTGATGAAAACGTGGTCGATTAAAATCGGGAGAGAGAGAGAGAGAGAGAGAGAGAGAGAGAGAGAGAGAGAGTGCAAAGCCCGGCAGTGAAAACGCACAAGTATTGGGGATGTGAAATCCCCACTATCGCACTTGCCCATTGAAATCTTACAAAGTCGTGACTCGGCTGGTATTTCTCTCTTTATTTATACCTCTCCCCTTTCTTGCTCGTTCTCTTCTTTCTCTCTCCCCATTCCATACAACCTACTCGAGACAATGTCTCTCGGTGCCTACTTGTCTCTTACATCTCCAAGCTTAGCGCTTTCCTTCCTAGCTACTTAACATTTTAAACACTTGCCGATGCCGCTTTACAATCACGTGGCTGATCTTTATTGGTCTATGTGTGCATACACTTGCAACTACGGATCGCGCACTCGGCCTAATCCCCTCCCTTTCTCATCTCAACCAGCATACTACCCACCTATTCTCCTTACTCTCTAGTTTTCTCTATACCTCAAGCCATATCAATACCCCCTTTTCTCATCCACTTACAACTTGCAATTATTAACTCTCTTGACCTGTATGCCTGGATTCTGGAATATCGCCAACTGTCCTACTTCCGGCCCTGGGTCAAACGAGTCTGGTCGTTGAAAATTGTATACAATTCTGCATACCTCGAGGCTACTGTTTCCTCGCTATATCTGTATTCCTAACTTTAGCTACTTCAATAATGGAGAAACTCGCACATTTTTAAGGAGACAAATACGTAGAACACATGCACAAGGAATAGCAAGTGAAAGTGCTACAATAATAATGTAGTGTAATAGAGTAATAAAGAAAAGAAAAATCACCTCGGATTATTAAGACTTTTGATTAAGAATATTGCATCGATAATCGATAGATTATAACAATCTCGCAGATACGACCATGTATTTACAATATATTAGTACTCGCATCACACACCAACACCACCCAATTACCTATAAGTTACAAAAAATTATAATACTAAATTACAAGATCACACGAATCAAAATATTGTATACTTATTTACACGACTTTGAGCTTTTTATATAATTATGAAGTAAATGCTTGATAATCATTGACATTTATCGATATTTAATTCAATATAAAGTATTTTACTCTTCAAAAATATTTTGAATTTGTGCAAACTTTATCAGCGTGAGTATATAATAAAATTTCAATAAATATTTATGTTTATAATAATTTTTATCAACAACTTGGTGACTCGCTATTTTTCAAGTAAAATCAAAAAGTTCCAACTCATTTTCACTTATTTATTTTATAGTTTGAATCAAGTTGTGAAAAGTTTCTTTCTGTCTTACGATATGATGATTATTTTAAAATTTTATGTGCATAAGGGGATAGGGAACCAGGAATTTAGTTACTTTGCATTTTGCTATTGATACCAATTAGTATTAAAATATTGTTAAAAATGCGATAATATTTATTGCTCGTTGTTGTAAAGTTTTGATTCTTTATTTATTATTACTTTGTTATCTTCTTTCTTTTTCTTATTCTTTTTTATATTAAAAATGCGTCTTTTAACGCTCGAATATGTTTGCATTTAGATTATGAGTCATCATTTTTTTATCGACCATATCCAATGGTTAAATAGATAATTTAACCTCGAAGAAGATTCAATCCTGTGAATTTCCTTAATTACGCGTTGAAAATTTTACAATTTTCACGCTTCATCGACATACAGACGCAGTTACGATAAATAACCATGGAAGATTAATTAAATGTAGTTAGATTAAATAAGATTAAATAATTTCAACGCGATCGACATATCTTACAGATTTCCTTTCTATCTTCAGATTTCTATGGATAATTGTTCGAGCAAATTATTTAATTTCGTATTTTAGACCAAAAGAGTGAGAACGTCAAATTTTCATGCCTAGTTATAATTTTAGTTTTCATCTTCTAAATTCTGTTTTCCATTGATAGTAAAAATTTCGTACTATTATACATATATATTTATCAGATTGAGATAAGTTTGCATACATATATTTTTTATATTATATCTAGTTGCAAGAACAGTATATGAAAGAAATGAGAAAACAAATGGTTAGATTTTATGAGATATATGAGAACTAACTGTAAAAGTTGTAGATATAATTAAGAGATATTCAAGTTTAAATATTTTCAGTTACTCAGTTCAGTGTCGAAAAAAAGGTATTATAGGTACCAATGGCCGTATGGTTGATTGGTCGATAATATGGATGACGATGGAAATTAATTATTTTCACCGTTGCGTATTACCTATTGATATTGGTAAATGTAAAAGGAAAATCTGTCGTTTGTGATTTGAATTTAAATTGATAAGGAGAAAGAAAAAATGAAGGAAAACTGATCAATGAAGGGGCGAATGAAAGAATCTTTAACAGGTCGTTTGATAATTTTTTTTTTTTTTTTTCAGTTTATCAGTGACTATCAGTATCTACGTATGGAATAGCACAAAAATTGAAATATCCCAACATATTTAAGCTCATGGGCGTTTTCATAGAAAATATGGTGAAATTTATAACTAACTTGAATAAAAGAAAATTGTTAAAAAAATTTCTAGACAGTTGATTTAAAAAAATGCATTTTTGAGACAAGTGCATTTGAAGTTTTAAAACTCAATTTTTAACTTCAAATTATAAGAATTTTTAAAGCTTTACATTCTTTAACTTCAGTCTGCGATATCAAAATTGTACAGCTAAATTTTTACCGTAATACCATTCCCTTCTTTGTCTCTTTGAAATAATCCATGGAGCGAGCGCGATTCTTTTGTGGCGCTCATCAGTTTCATAATTTTCATAGTACTGCATAAATCATTGTTGAAGAACGAAAAAATGGAATGGAATGGAATCGGTCCTGTCTCGTGTAATCTTTTTGTTCTAGACAATTATAATCAGGCTTTTCTGACATTTTTCCTCCAAAAACAGTCGTCCTTCATTTCTCTCTTAAGACATTCAACTCTCATTTTGAAGACTAAACTTATTATCCTCTTTTTCTTATTTTTTCTTTAAATTTTGCATTATTATACAGAGGTTTGCAATTAAAAATAAATATTAATTTCGTATGGTATCTAAGCGGAAATTATCTAATTACAATGCTGCCGTATATTTTTTTACAATATCAACAAAATTTCAGGTATCATTAGAAAATATCATTAGAAAAAAAAATTTTTCGATCATTAAATTCAATATTTCTATCAGCATTCCATTTATGTATATATAAGTCGGGTTATCACAATGTAAGTTTGTTTAATTTGAACAAAACCTAATTTAGATTATACTCTTGCTTGAAGCCAATATTGTTATAATTATTATGTTCGACTACAATGCCATTATTTTTTACCAAGTTATTGTCAACGGAACGTTAACATTTATTTAACAATGTACAACCTGTTATTTGAGATACTCAAATACCTAAGTGAGCAAGATGAGACGTGCGTAGTGCGGGGCTGAAGTGCACTTAACAGGTCGAAGTGCTATTCGACTCTATAACTTTATTATAACAAATTTTTGAATGATAAGCTAGTCAGTATCTATTTTAATGTTGATAGGAATCATTTTAAAAGAAAGAAATAATTGTTTTGATAGATTTTTAAGTTTCACCAAGGTATTGCAACTCAATATGTAATTTAATCGACATCCTTGAAAATTCAGACAAAATCATTATGTGAGACAACATTACATAAATATTTTGTATTCTTAATGAATATACCAAAAGATAATTTTGGATCATTCTCTTTGACTATGGTACTTTAAAAGAGTGCATGAAACATAATTAATTTTTCGTATTTCTGTATGTAATACAAAATTTTGTCATTATAAACATAGTACACGCATTGCTAATGTGACACAAAGTATAAATATAATTACAAAAATTATTTATCATTTTTATGTAAATCTACGTATATAGAAATGATAATCATAATATAAAAAAGTCATTAGTAATAATATATTTGGACAAATACATGAAATGGTCAACAGGTTTGAGATTATTTATTTCCTTGTCTGAAGAATCATGAGTACATTGAGGTGTTAATAAAATTTTCAAGAGCTAATGAAAAAATCGAAAATATCATCGATCCATCATAATAAGATACACACACACACACACACATATATATATATATATATATATATATGTGTGCGTGTGTGTGTGTATGTGTGTGTGTGTGAAGTAATCAATAATTAACATATATAATTAGATTTTCATTTCTCTTACAATAATCGATTTTCTAACATGTGAAATTTTTAAAAGAAATTTGTATATTATTGCTCAATTGTTTTTAAAATAATGTTATTATTCAATACATTGTTGCAATATTATATTCAATTTGTTCCTATTTATTTATTATTAATCATTTCACTTAGATAGCTATGAAAATAAATAATTTACAAGAAACAAGAATTGGTTATTAAACTAATGATTATTATGACCATATAGTCAGTTGTAAAGAAAAACAAATAATAAACATTTTCAACAAACGAAAAATCAATAAAACATCTCTCTTTATATATATATATACACACACACACATATATATATATATAAATATATAAAGAGAGATAGAGAGAGATACACAAAGAGAGAGAAAAAAAATATATATATAGTCAAAGATGTTATATTGATTTTTCTTTCATTTAAAATGTTTCAATTTCATTATTTGTTTTTCTTATACACACACACACACACACACACACACACACACACACACACACACACACATATATATATATATATATATATATATATATATATATATATATATATGTGTGTATATATATATAATGACAATAAAAATCAATATAACAATATAAATTTTAACTAAAAATTCGGAAAATTTATAATTATTATAAATTATTATATTATATTTTTATTCTAACAATATGCTATAAAAGTAAAATTATTGTTATAATATTGTTCTTCAATCAAAAATTTGTAATAAATTATAAAATTTATCCACATAAAAATGACAATAAAAAATCTACGTATAAATGTAGCTTCGTAGTAATCATTATGAAACTGTAATATCTTCAATATCGTCATCATCTGTATCTCTGTTATTCCAAAAAATAATTTAGAATTATTTATATATATAATAATATATAATCTATACATATAATTTAATATATATATAATTCATAAAATGATGTTTATCTTTTTATAAAACGCAAATAATTAACATACAAAATTCATGAATAACGTATAACATAAAGTACATATATAAATAGAAAAATTAGAGGATATCGTAAGTTGCCATTACAATATTAATGAATTAGAAAGCATTAAAAAACATTATTAAAAATGTGGAGACTCTCCATAAGTTTCTAAAAATATGTAAACGTCAATCACTGTTTTATACAGAAAAATATATATTAAAACGGGAAATATACAATATGGAGAAAGAAATTGTTTATTTTAATTTTGCAGCTTTCAATTATCAAAAATACGTTTATATTTTTTCATAGATTAATTAAAATCAAAATTATTTTCTAAAGTTGGCAAAAACTGAAAACTGAAATATCGAAAATAAAAATGAAACATCAATCGGTGAAATCTGACAAATATTTAGAGACGTTTTAAATGGGCAAATGATTTATTTCCAAAATTCTTTAAATTTAATAATGAAGATTTAAAAAATATGCATATATATTCTTGATATAGTACGGTATTAAAGTGAAATTAACATTTTTGAAACGAAAAATTATATTCACGCTCATATACATAAAAGAAATTTACATACTAATGTATATGGATAATGAAGAATTACTTTTACGAAAAATTATGGCTCTTTCATGACGCGCTTTTTTGCTGAAAATAAACGATAAATTTTAGGAGAGTATTGTTCCCATATATCGTGCACCCAAGACGTCAATCTCGAAAAATGAAACGACGAGCGTAACAATATTACAACGCGTAGCCAATATGAATTGTCTAATACCGTGCGAGCGCACTTACACAAAAGTAATTGACGCTTTACGTCTCCCCCTTAGCATTGCGCACTAAGTTGTTTTGTCGATGATCGGTATAACGTTTTCCGGCGGACAGGAGGACTTTTGTCCGTACGTCAGCTGTCTTTCAGCGACGTCCGCGTAGGACCGCTATAACGCATAATATACATATCCTACTTTCTCTTTTACTCCATGACTGCCACATCTTCTCTTCATCCATCCTCGCAAGAGGAGTCAGCAAAGTTAATTTGCTCATCTCCCTTTGTCCTGCCAATGAAATGCCAAGTGTAGCAGGAGCCAATGCTAGTCAATTGATATTTGTTATGAAAGTTGATTGATTATTAGGATGTGCGCGATGTATTTACGTTTATGAAGCAACGGTGATAGATTCTTGGCTGAGAATTAAAAATTCTTATTTTAAATTATTTTTCTGATAATTATTATTGTTACGGCGCCTATCCTCGTGACATTTATTTTTATAAATTTTAGATTGCACATTTTAAAATAATTGTTTCTTCAACATTCCTTTTTAATACTAATCAATTAGCAGAGATTGAGCAACTCGATAATAAAATAATGATTGTAAAATATTTCGAATAAACGAGATAATGTATTAAGGGAAAAATATCGTTTCTGTAATAATATAATACGTTTATATAAATATATATATATATATATATATATATATATCAAATAACATATATTTTTAATTGTTTTGTTACGTTATTTTATATTTTCGCACATTTTATGCACATTCTATTCTATAAATTTGTTATAAAATTTCACTGGAATGAAGAGAAGTGGAAGAGCATTTATTTAGACGAAATTTATCATAATTCACTATTATTATCGACTCTTTCGCAGTCATCTACTTTTTTAATATGAATTTCTTCCATTTTCCCAGCTGCGTGACATTTGAAAAAGGGATTAAAATTTCTGGGATAAAGGCTCGAGCGGTAAAACGTTGGAGTTAAATGTTATCTTGGACCACAGTCATTCAAATGCCCGATAGACGCAATCCTTGTCGCTCACATCGTATCTCATTGTCCTTCTTTTTCCGAAGAGATGCGAGAATAGTACGGACAGAAACGAAGAATGAAAAGACGTAGTGGATTTTTGGTCTTCGCCGATTATACTAAAGTTCCTTTAGCATATGTATATGTATGTGACAGGTATGCTTGCAAAAGCTACGAGCTTGACATTTACGATATCAAACGAAATACAGAGAAAAATACAAAATTCAGCAGGCAATGGGAGAAGAGAGAGAGAGAGAGAGAGAGAGAGAGAGAGAGAGAGAGAGAGGGAGAGGGAGAGACAGTGATAGAGGGGATAGGGAGAGAGAGAGACAGCGTGTGTGTGTGTGTGTGTGTGTGTGCGTGTGTGTGAGAGAGAGAGAGAGAGAGTAAAAGAAAAAGATTGAAAGAGATTGAAAGAGAGCCAGGGCTCAGTGCTAATCCGATTGGATATTCTTCTCTGCTTTGGTGGCGCAAGGAAACTCCACGGATGGCTTTTCGCCGAGTTTTCGAAGGACATGCTTCACAGACGCGATCTTATTGGACCTCCGGGCATTTAGGAGAAAAAAAGGAAAACATAGCGGAAGAAGACTTTAAATTAGGTTATTTATGTAAAGCTTTTATTTTCGAGATGTGTCGATTTATCCAGCTGCAACTGCAGTTCTAACTTCATTTATAGATCAGTTTTCCCGAGATATTGTCGTCACATTATTTCAATTTGTCCCTATTGAACATTGCATTGTTACTAAATATATTACTTATATAATTAATGTTTTAATCAATGCGTATCACTATACTCGCATGTAGGAAGAAACAATTTTTATAGAATCCGACGTTCTAAGTCCGAAGAATCCGTCTAAACGACGAAAACTATAGATCTATAATAATAATAATAATAATAATAATAATAGTAATAATAGACTTTTTTACTAACTGAATAAATTATTAAATGGTTGCGCAATTTTTCAATAATTTCATGCTCTAGTGCAATTGTTCTAATAAGATGCGATAATTTGCACGATAAATAGGATCTTATATAAATATATAATTATTGTGATAAGATTATAAATATTTTCTCGTTGAAATATATTTTCAATAAGTCATTCCCAAGTAATATAATTTGTTGTTATTTAATAATGACACGATTTCATGCGGAAAATTAACGCCGCGATTAATGTGAACTAATAAAAGAGCAAATTTTGTCAAAATGGAAATACTACAAAATTCCAGTCACCAGAACCATCAACGGCACTTAATTAATATATAATGTTTATTATACAACGATATGACGTTTTAATCATATACTGTTCGAAACGTTGAAAAATCCAAGATATTTGTAGTCGCCGTCAAAAATGCGTTGCCTACGAAAAAACTGACAATTACCGTATACTTTAATATAAAACATTAAGTTCTATTTATTTATTCATAATATTTGTCGTTAGAGCTGAATAAGATAATTCGCAACTTTTCTAAATAGAACTTTAATCCTGCATTATAAATACAGATTCAACACAGAAAGTTGAACTATGAAATAAGTAATTGTAACAACGCCCTGTGTCCGCGCATACATGCATATCTATGCTAAACATACAACTACAAAGTACAGCGATTCGTTCGTGTAGGTCGGGTTTATATCCAACACAAAGCATATTCCAGGGATTGAATAAATTAATTTTCCTTTTACGAAAACAAAACATGTAATAATAATAATAATGATAATAATAATAATAATAATAATAATAATAATTTTTTTTTTTTTTTTTTGAAACATTATTATTATAATAAAAAATAAAAAAATTGATTGTATTTATGGTTCAATCATAATAACACGATTTTATTTAATATGATAAATATTTACTTTGAAAGCCTTACTCGAAGGATGAAAAAAATCAATGTCTTTTATACGGAAAATATCCGGACGACAACTTTCAGGATGGTTGGTTTTTCTTTATACCGCTGGAAAATTGTCAGTCGCGATACTTTGCACAATATCTCGTTATTTTTTTTTTTCAATCTATAGACTCATCTGCATTTTCGAGTATTAGCTAATAATTTTTTTCATTATATTTACAGAATATTTTGGTTTATTATTATCTCAAAGAGGGATAAACGGAAATGAAGAAAAGGAAATAATATAAGTACGTAGATGTAACTTATTTTTCATAAAACACGATGATAAAAGCAACGTAGCAAGAATGTAACGTAGAAGTAACGTAAACAAATTATGTGGTGACGATAAATATTAACGAGTATAAAAGAATAGATAGAAATTTTCAATGTATAATCATAAAGTTTTTTAATGCAAATATCTTGATATGAAAATTCAACGGCTTATTTATGTATTCAATCATAATTCAATCACGTATTTAAATATTTTATCTCAATTAATTATATTATTGTCTCATATACATATATATGTGCAGAGAACACATATTTACATTAGAAAAGATTTTCTTTTTTAATTAATTGGAATTCAATTTGCAATCCAATTAACGAATTACTTGCTTGGTAAGAATATAAATATTACAAATAAATTAGTCTATTAAGTCAACATAGCTCAATCGGTATTTTGTTTAGAAAATACATTCACTCGTCACACTGATGTCATCAATTGACTAATCAACAATTTAAACAAAAATAATACTTATGAAATAGTTTAAATGAATAAATTACGAATGAATTTATCGTCAGAAAGAGAAAGTACAGTCCGCTATATATCGTATAAGAAAATTCAAAATAAATAATAAATATTGTACATGGAAATTAAAATTTCCTTTACAATTGGTCTACTGTTTGGAGTAAATTTTGAGGACAAAATTTATTCTTTAGACTAAACTCGGATTTGAAAAAAAAATTCAACATTTCATATAAATCTTTGTTCGCTGCATTAAAATATAATAAGATGCTTAATGAATGTGGACGGTTGAAATTACAATCAATTTCAATATTAATTAAATATTTTGAACATTAACAATGGTTCTATATTTATAAATCCTGTAATGAAAATTGAGCGACTGCGTCACTTTGCGCCCATTAGTACTCCTGTTGAGCTTATCATAATCGGGGAGAGATCGGCACGCATTGTCGATGAAAAATAGAAATTTTCTCGATTTAGTTTGCTGGCAGCCAGGAGTACTAATCCAAGGGGTACTTTAGTTTACTAGGAGTGCCTCAAGAAAAAATGACGTCACAAATGCGCGGCGTAATCAGTCGTTTGAATTTGGCAATGTCTCGTCGCACAGTCAGCCATTGATCTTCGTCTATTTGTCGCAGTCGAAGTTATTTAAATTTCGGGGTTTCGTGTTGGTCCTGCTGCCACAGGAGCAGGTGTATGTACATAGCTCTCCAAGGACAAATGGCAAAGCTGCTTTAATGGCGCGATCCGGTGTATACATAAATGTGTCGCACATGCGCCGCTCCGCGGCGGCATTTCGAGCGTTTCGTGAATTACGCCAGTTGTTTAGGATAAATTCTGAATAAGGCACAGGGACGTAGCTCCTGTTAAGGTCGAGAATTAAGGGCAAACGAGGATAAGCGAGAGTCCGGGGGACATTCGAGGATACACGAGGTTGTATCGATGAGAATAGGCCGCGAATAGATTGAAATGTGCAGTCGAGGAATGAGCGGAAACATTTGCGTCATTAATTTCGATGTTATATTCGTCGCGATAACCGGCCGGTTGTTAGAATATTTAATGAATCGGCGGGGAAAAACGCGCCACGGCCATTTTCCCTTCCGCCGAAGAGCTCGTTCGCAACGCTCCTGCGTACACTAAACGCTAACGAGAAAGTCATACGACCGACACGTAAAAAGAGCTTTTAAAGTAAAGTAATAACTCTCTTGTCACGCATGTTCCGCCTGTCATTATCCAGTACGGGCGTCCATCCACCCTCGGCCCAACGATCCCCATCCATTTCCCACTAGATTTTCCCGAGCCAAAGTCCTACGACCGCAACAACGCCACTAAAAGCCAGATAAATTTTTGAGGCCTCGGTCTACTTCTGTCGCCTCTACCACCCTCCCCCTCTTCGCCAACCCCATCGTCAAGCTTCTCTCTATCCCATCAGCGCCCATCGCAAAGCAATATCACCGCTTGCTATCTCTCTCTCTCTCTCTCTCTCTCTCTCTCTCTCTCTCTCCCTCACTCTGGTAGCTGTCGCTTGCGAACAGCCGCGTACTCATTGTTAACAAGATCGCGAGGAAAACGAGTGGACGAGTCCACCGCAGGTACAAGCGGCTCCCCGAGCTCATTGATAACGATAACGACGCGCCGATCCTTATAATGGAATTCGTTAATACGAGACGTCATTTTCAAGAGTCGAGCAGGCGCTCGCTTGTCATTTCGCACGAAGGAACTTTATGCTAAGGGACGTCGAAGGGACGAGCGGGGCTAAAGTGCGGACCGCGCAAATCGATCTTCCCCGGCTCGGCTCGGTGCGCCGGATTAAAAAGGTCGGTCGATCGTTAATGGGCACATCTGGAGCTACGGGCCATCGCCTCGTAAAGCTTCAGGGCTGTCGTCCTGAGCGTGCCCCGTTCGCTCGCGAATTTATCCTCCTGGAAATCTGCGTCCAGCCCTTGGGGTTAATAGCGAATTTCACGAGTGACGATTAATTAATGCTTTATGGATGTTGTTCTTAAACCAAAGTGCGCGTAATTCTGTAATATTTTGTAACTGGATTATTTAGGATCTCTCGTCAACGGCATCGTGACGTCCTTTAAGGACACGGCGTTAATATTGAAACGTTATTATTACGATGACTGTCGCGAAGGTGTCGAGAAGGATCGCGGTTTGGAAATTTCAAATACCACAATCGATCGCCAAATTCTCTATCAATTTTCCAACTACATAATTACGTTATAATAATCCGCGAAAGTGTAATTTAATCAAATATGTAAGATAGTGGCCAAGGCTTTCGTTCTACTTTTTCTTATTAACTCAAACAATGTTCCATCATCTCGCCATCAATCATAAAATTCTCTAAAATAACTCTTACTTTGATTGTGATTAGACTGTATACATATATATATATATATAAACACATAAAATTTTTATGTTTTATAATAAATAAAGTGAAATAGAAGATTTTGTATATATATATATATATATACAGATTTATATATATATATATATATATATATAGATTTTGTATATATATATATATATATGATAAATGATTATCCATGTGGTTGGCACATTAAACTTTTATATCAATGATTAAATGAAGTAAAAATATTGCGATTAAATTTATAATCGTTTAAATCGATAGCGGATTTATTTTTTTATTATTGTAAATTGATTTTTCTATTGTAAATAATATGGAGATCTAGATTTAGTTATAGATATATTTAGATATTATAGATAAATATGTAAATGTAAATGTAAATATAGATATATTTACTATATGAACAGACACACACTGGTGAAACAATTTAAATAAGAATTGTAGATGTAAGTTTTGTGCATGTAAAGTCTATAAATTTTAATATATATATTATTTTCTTGCCTACAATTACTTGAATCATTTGTTTTGTGAAAATTTTTCCATTTTACGATTCGATAAAATGACGATTTCTAGAAAATTATGGAAAGATGTTTCAAGCTTAGTATATTTTACTCTTGCTAACTTTGTAAGACAATTTATTTCTTATTCTGGGCCGCTTTCAATGTGGCACAATGTACAATTTTAAAAACAATATTATGGATTAGATAAATGTTAATTAATATCGGGCAGTACAATACGCACAAAGAACAATGGTAGATTTATACGGAACAGTAGGTATCTACAAAGAGAATAGATAAAAGCGAAATATTAAACATAGACATTCAAATGTATAAATATCACGTATAAGATATATTTAATACTCTTTTTTTTTTTTTTTTTTTTTTTTTTTTTTTTTTTTTTTTTTTTTTTTTTTATAAAAATCGTGAAAGAATAATTGAAAATCAGAAAAGCCAAAGGGAAAAAGCAATAAAGGTTGAATATACTTTGAAATTTAATAAACGAAAAGCTAAAAATTAATACAATTCTCTTTATTCTTAAGCCATGAGGAGTAAATAAAAAAATAACGGTCAATGCATAAAATTAAAGTGTATATGTAAATTTCCAGCGCAATATATGCGCATAATAATCATACTTTCGACTAATTAAACTTATATTAAATAGGTATATGAAAAAAGTAATAAAAGCTTAACCGGCTGTCCGTATAAATCTAAAACGATATTGTTTATAAACAAAATATTCGGCTGTGTTCCCTCTAAATAAACAAGAAAATCGGCGCATCGATAAATTCGGATGAAAAGCATAAAAGCGGCCGAGATCTACTTGAAACTTTATTTTTACGCACGGCACATTCAAATTAATATGCCTTTCTTCACTTTCAACCAACAAGCCGGTGACGGTAAATCACGCGCACTTCCTCCAAACATCCAACTAGCTCGTTGGACGATGGTACCGTCGTATCGTCACCGCCCCCTCCCCCGCGCCAACGACGCCCTAGCCGGGACCACCAATCAGCTTGCCGTGGCCGATAAGTTGTAAAATTGGTCTCCTGGCTGCCATGACACGCGCGCATCGAAAAACATAAAGGATTATTATCATTATTATTATTATTATTATTATTATGCGCGTGGCACATAACGTTGGCCATAAAACGCAGAGTCCGAGTGCCGGTGTCAATCGCAGTCCACCGGATTATTGGCCCTCGGGCGCGTGACTGGACGTCCGGAGATTACCGGCAACGTGCGTAATTACCCGAAGCACCTCAACGCTTAATCTGCAATTAATGTTGCGAATTGCCGCGAAGCCTATGGGTCCTCGCCGCGGCGGTTATGTCACTTATCGATGCGCGAACAGCCTCGCTGTTCTCTTGCCTAGCCCCCCCCCCCCCCCCCCTCCCCCCCCCCCCCCCCC
>NW_011948435.1:2939594-2943374 GCF_000503995.2 Ceratosolen solmsi marchali
TCACCTCTTCCTCACCTCTTCCTCACCTCTTCCTCACCTCTTCCTCACCTCTTCCTCACCTCTTCCTCACCTCTTCCTCTCACCCGCTCCTTATAAATGTCCCTTTAAAGCTCGAACGTTATACCTACCCGACGCTGTTACGTGAAATCTTAATATCGGACGAGTGTGCGGCTGATGGTGCAGCGAGTTGAATTTATGCCAGACCCTTGAATTTGGGATTCATAACCTACAGCGGCCAAACTTTGTTTCACTCTGCTCAAAGAATATATATTTTATGCGGAATTGTAACGACGTATGTTTAGATGTCTACGTACTTTGCTGTTTTGCTAAATAAGCCAAGGCAATTTGAATTGTGAAGATGTGAAAAGCAAAATTATAAGTAGAGAGATAAGAGCGTAAGGCTGAACAATGTCTGGGCTGTATTTTCTAAAAATGTTTATAACGAGACATTAAAAATTAAAAATTATCTACACATGGTAGATTATTATTTCTCATTTCTTTTACTTTCTGCGTTGAATGATCATTGATATTATTATTATTATTATTATTATTATTATTATTATTATTATTATTATTATTATTATTATTATTATTATTATTATTATTGCTTCAACAAGACGAATGTTTTTACAGTTTAGAAGTTTGAAGGCCAATAGTAGCGAGCGAATGTCCTGCGATTTTTTTAAGTACAAAGACTACCAAGAATAAACAATGAAATTTTAAAATACAACATTTGTATATTTATTGCTATCGTTTTCATTATTTGCCTGTGTTTACAAAAGCTTCAACAGCGAAGAATAAAAGTCAGGCATTTAACTTTAAATTAAAAAAACATTTAGCTTTTAAATAATTTTTCATCATTTTTTTTTTGTTTGTTTATAAAAGCAGATGGAAATATGAGTAATTATATACATGAAAATAGACCAAAGTAAAATTAACGAAGTATACGTTGAATTAATCGTATCGTAGGGACTCTTGTGATAATTAATTTTCGAAACTCTAAAGATTCATTAAAGATTCATTGAACATCATTTTGCAGGAAAGATAATTTTATCATTTTTTAAAAGCAATTTAATATCAGGTATTTGTATATTTTTCATTAACCAGAGCCACACTTATAGGTAACTTTAAATTTTATGTTTTATTATATGAATGGATAGATTCGTTTATTCCACTCTTCGATTCTATGCTTAAAACGAGATTTATGATTGTATATCAGCATATATAAAAACAGAGACAGACAGATTGGTATCCAAGTTAATCTATTTATTATATGACGAATATGACATTTACAGAATATGTATGGATATTTTATTATACGAGAACAAATGATTCTAATTATGATTTTGCATTTCGTCGATACTTTCAATTCGAATTCTTATACGATGCGACATTATGAAATAAATGATATATATATATATATATATATATATATATATATATATATATTATATATCCGAAATATATATAACAAATGTATACGAAAATAAATTTTACTTTAATTCACCAATAATTTTACATATTGATAATACTTTCAATAAATAATCTATAAAGCAGAATATAAATTAATTAAAAATATTAATGAATCACAATTTATGATAAAATATAATAGAAATTGAATTACGTAATTGTAGAGGGAAGGAATTTTGAATGATTGGAAATTTCGGTGAATAACATTTTATTAATTATATTTACCATGTATATTTATTTTGTTTCGTTCTAAATAAATATATATAAAAAAAAAAAAATAATTAATAACTAGTTTCATTATGGCAAAATTCGTAAAAAACATATATTTTTTTACAAACCAAAAAAAAAGAACCAAACAAAAAAATTTATTGAAAATGTTTGAAACGCGCTCATAATTATGTCGGTGTGTATGTATGGATAAGTGCGTGTGTTTCGAGTAACCTTACTATAATTTTTTTAATTTCACTTTCCTTTAGGAAATTAGTTGCAGGGTGAATGTGCAGAAAGTTTGTTTTCTCAAATGCATTGGTATAATTACAAAATTAAAACTTTTTGACTTTTTGATTGCTGTACATTATGTTAATGTAAACATAAAAGCCTAAACATACATAGGAAAGTCTATAAAAAGAAATAACATAACTCGAAGTAAAGAACCACTGCCGCTACATTGTCTCACACCCCATTGTCAACACCCTCGAAAAACATTACCCCCATGCCTTCGACATCCCCTTGGTATTTCCAAATAAATGCACGCCTCGATGGTATCGAAATCTGAGATACTGGAAAGAGTCAACGACCATATCCATTTATCTATCTATCTATCTGTGTGTGTGTATATATATAAATATAAATATATATATATATATATATATATATATATATATACATATGTGTGTTTGCGCGCGTGTATTGGTATACATTTGGAAATGAAATGCGTATGTCATCTACTAATTCACTTGCAGCGTGTTGTTTGTCCATTACATGCGGTGAAATCTCGAGCTCTCAGGAATCATTTGGTTATTGGTTAGCGAGTTAGCCTTATGTGCTGTATTTTCGCTTCGTATTGCCATTTTCATGCTCCAACGCCCCATTCGTTTACAAACGATAACGTAAGAGAAGATCATAAAAGAAAATGCGTCGTGGAGAGAAGGGAGGCTGCGTCGTGCTTTGTGTGTGCTGTGTGTCGGGCGTCGATACGGGCAATAGATGTTTAATATATAATCATGGAGTTGAGAATATTCCTTCGAGATGATTAATTCAACGCTTTATTTTCAGATATAATGCTTTCGTAATTTTCAATATCAAGCATTTTTGTATTAAAGAGTATAAACAATGTTTGATAGATGGTCAACCTTGGTTCAACCTTGGTTCAACCTTGGTTCAACCTCGGTTCAGCCTTGGTTCAGCCTTGGTTCAACCTTGGTTCAACCTTCATGTTATTGATAATGATATTCGCCTGAAATTTGAATATTCTTTACGTGGCAAAATGCGACTTTCTTGAGTTTTATCGGGTAAAAAGCTCTACTTTACATGTCTTATTTATCTTTTTGGGTAATTTTTTCTGCAAGAATTTCTCATACGAGTAACTTGCGCTTTCAAAATCCACGACTGTCTTTCCAAATATTCAAAAACATTAATTTCATCCTCCTTTTACTGCATAAAATGAAACTATTTTCATAATATGTCAGTTCTTTATTATTCTTTAGATACGTGGAATAGAGCGAATATTTTTCTTTCTGGAGAAAAGAGAGATACATATGATTAAATCTTTAAATATTTATAAATATGGTCGATATCTGTTTTGAGTTTTAAGTTAAAAAAAAGCGATGCTCGTCTTGATTAAGGGGCGGTGTAACGAAACTTTTTGTAAGCATAGTGTGCATACCACGTATTGTTATATTAATTGTTGAGAAAATATCAAGATTTTGGTCTTGGCAGTCCCGTTACGTTTACCTAAGGTAATAAAGTACAATTACACTGTTAAAATAATCCGTAAATTCGTTTCCTAAGGTGCTATATTTAATGGGTAGCGTGCCTTGCTGAAAATTCAATGAAAGAAACGGAAAAGCTTCCAATGTAAATTATTAAAGTCCAAGTGTAAGAAAAGAAAGATATATCGAGGGTAAAGCGAGCAAAGTATAAAGATAAAAAGGGAGTTCATTCGAAATAGCAGTTTCGGTATTCTTTGGTGTAATGCGGCAAGAGGGCGCGGTATGGAGGGGGGTTGGGGGATTGGTTTGGACACGTCGCTCGATGCGCGCGGACTTATACGGTTCTACTCTCCTCCTTCGCGCCATTCCTCTCTCCATC
>NW_011948435.1:2943604-2971885 GCF_000503995.2 Ceratosolen solmsi marchali
CGCCACCCGCCCCCACCATCGGGGTCCTCTCCGCCCGTTCAGCCCGCCACCTTCGCAAACCGCCCGCCGTACCGTCGTTTTGGCAATGCAGTTCGTTATTCCAAAAACTATCCACTTTGGTACTTTTATATTCAATACATTTGCGATGGCGAGAGTCTCCACGGCGAGCGTTTCTAGCACTCCCCCGAGGGTTCGCACGAAGGGCAAAAAACCCCTTCGACCCGATGTTTCGAGCCGCTCGGGCCGCTATCGTCCGACTTCATCGTAGAGTTACGCCATCACCGTGGAAGGCTCGCCTCTTATTTTCCCTTTACCAACTTCATATGTATTTACTCCTCCTCCTCGAGTCCCTCATCCCTCTACCTTCGCCCCACGCGCCACCACTTCCTTCCCCGTATCTTACGCATCCATGCACTCTCTCTCTCTCTCTCTCTCTCTCTCTCTCTCTCTCTCTCTCTCTCTCTCTCTCTCTCTCTCTCTCTCTCTCTCTCTCTCTCTCTCTCTCTCTCTCTCTCTCTCTCTCTCTCTCTCTCTCTCTCTCTCTCTCTCTCTCTCTCTCTCTCTCTCTCTCTCTCTCTCTCTCTCTCTCTCTCTCTCTCTCTCTCTCTCTCTCTCTCTCTCTCTCTCTCTCTCTCCCCGTGTCTCTCTCTCTCTATCTCTATCTCTATCTCTATCTCTATCTCTATCTATCTCTGTTCGTCCGTCTGTTTATCGAGCTTTCACTTGTCCGCTATGGGCCCTTTGTCATTGCGCGTTCAATTCCATTTTCTATTCCTCTCTATGCTAAAGATACAAAGGCGGAGGCGGCTGGCAGGCGCTATCGATTTTATTTTTCGCGCACTCTACGGCAGGTAGACGGGCGCGAAAAATATCAGTTTCTTAAGGAGCCGCGGCGAAGGTCGAGGGCCTCTATACTCCATCCTATGGGATAAAAGCCGCGACGTTGAGTGCCGCTGTATTCATCATGACTGGCGAGAGGCAGGAGTGGAAAAGCTTTTTATAAGCCTATCGGTTTCGAGTCGCCGCTCGGCAGCTCCGCGCAGCTCCGCATTAAACATAATCAATGTATTATGATATTGCTTCTGCGCATCGGCTTGAGAGCCATTAGTAAGTCAATATACATGTGTGCGCGTTCGCACGCCGACGTTTTCCATAAACGTGTATGCACGCACGCAAATGTGTACCATCCCGTACGTGTATCATACCGTTACTGCGCGTGCTTGCGTATGCGCGGGTGTACGCATGCACGTATGGGCTCACGTGGAATGTGCAGAGGATGAAAGGCGGAAAAGGACGAGAGGGATGGAGATGGAAAAGTGGGAAAAATAAAATTGCAAAAAGTAACATTCGATATATATATATATATATATATATATATATATATATATATATATATGTATATATATGTATGTATAGAGTGGTATTTATCGAACGAAGTCGGAATACCAAATGAGAAAAAATGGAGAGATAAAAATGTAGAGAAGAGGTTTTAGAGAAATGTTGCGTGAACGTTTTATTAATTTTTCCTCCCAGTTTCTGTAACTGAGAATATTATTGCTATATTGACAAGGATATTCATTACGAATATGTAAATGGGAAGAGTTATCAAATGGTTTTCGAGCTTGTCGAATTGAATCGCTGTAAAGTACGTACAGTATAAGTACAGCACAGTACAGTAAGTAAAGTACAGCACGTAAGTTATGAGGCACTATGCCCCGATTCCTTATTATTGAACAAAAAAAAAAAAAAAAAAAAAAAAAAAAAAAAAAAAAAAAAAAAAAAAAATTATAATTATAAATTACATTATGTATGTTGAATCCGTTGTTCCGACGGTCACGGTCGAGTCGCTTAAATAACATTTCATATTGAGCAAATCATGATTGATACTTTCCGTGGCCTTACTTAGCATTGGCAAGCGAATAGTTGCAAATTACAAAATGAATTGTTAATATCATAAGCAACTTGATTTAATGTAAAATCGCTTTACGCGACGGAACTTCGTCTCGCGATGAATATTTTTACCACCAATTGCAAAATTACAACTGACATTTTAAAGTCCGACTTTTTACAGCGCCAATGACAGTCTGTGTATGTTATAGTTATGCCCTTATGGTAATTACATTCATTACCTTCTGTTCAATCGACGATGTCCACGCTAATATTGGATTTTCATTTCATTCGCCCACTACTAGTTTGCTTTTGTGCTCTTGGTTGTGCAAGACTCCCCGCACATACAACAACGTCCCCACAACGTGTAGTGTACAATCATAAAAATTGTCCGATCACTTTTCTTATCAATTAACTTGTGAATTAAACAACTAATGTAAATACATTGATACGCACACGTACGCGCATAACAGTTTCCTACGCTTTTATTTATTAATCTCTTTAAGTTTATTTTAAATTGACTTCTATTTCAGTTCTATTTTTTACTATCCATAAAATTCTTTCTCACCGCATGATGGCTTTTAGTAATGATCAAATCAACATCGATGCGAATTTATTAAATATGAAGCTCATGCGTCGACATTCGTTAAATATTAATCATCATTCATTTTATAGTGCTATTTTTTAATTGCCCCTCACTATTTTATTAATTACAATTGGAAGGTACAGTATTTCGTAAATATTGAGTTGGAAATCAATGTAATTCGCAAAATAGCAGATAAAGACTATTAAATGATTGGCAAATGCTAAAAAGTGCAAAAAAAGATGATTTTAATGAGAAGCCACGTTTATAAGTTTTTTTGTTTTGCTTTTAGAATGTACAATTACGGTTTTGCTCCATTAATAAATCAAATTATCACACTATAGGAAATTGAAAGGAAGTTAGCTACGTTGAGTGGAAGTAAATTTACATGGGATTCATTGAAATATTAGAAAAGATAATTAATATTGAGAAACATTAGGGATTGAAAATAAACAGGCATCGGCCATTAAATTTTTCATTGGAATATTCCCATTCGTGTGTAGTGTAGTTCCGAGCACAACGAGCAAATATTTTATTTGCCATAATGTATGTGAAAATTGTATCACAAAATTAATTGCAAATTTATCATCATTCGAATTACTAGTTGGCGAATTATTTATATTAGGCTAATGAAACATATGTTGCTAAGTGATTAACAATTAACAATTTATCCTGCTTATTATGCCTCGTTGCGTATATTACCCGCGAGATATTTCTTTGAATTATCGTCGGGAATTAACATTATTTTAATAGATTATATAAATAAAAAACATAATTATTATTAAATAACATAAGCATTAATTTTTTTACCATATATTATTACATATTTTTATTGAGAATTTATATTTGTCGCTTGTTTCATTGTTCTCTTTTGTTTTGTTTACTGTTTTTTGTTTTTATTTTTGTTTATTGTTCCTTTTGCTGTTTAGACTACGACGTTTATTTTTGTATTTTCCAGATTAAGATAATAATTCTATCGATAACATCTAGGATAAAAATCCATCGAAGTATCTACGTTATATAAAATAGTTAGAGATAGGCTTTTAGCGACATAACGTGTAAAGTCCTCGATGTATCCACCAAAAAGACTTTAATCCCTCAAAATTTCAGGAACATTATTGTAAGTACGTAATGCATAGGAAATCTTGCAACGGGAGAAATTTCTTGATCCAGTCTTTTCAGTGATGAAATTGAACGAACGAACTCTTTGTCGTTGATGACATAAAATATTGACCAAACAACGCAAATCCATAAATTTCTCACATTCTATCGGAATTTGTTAATAATCTCTCGAATGACCTGAATATCCGGAAATGCGCGCTATGATAATGATTTGGACGTAACCGTTTTAATTCTGCGCGCCTCCGTTCAATCCGAACAAACCTATCTCCTCTCACAAACGACAAATTCAATAAAATTCATCAATCAGCGGCACGAACTCAACTGCACTTAAATTATTGTGCCGACAGGTCCGCTTTACCCTACGCAAATAATAAATAATCCCTCGTCGATTAATGCACGAGAGCAGTGCTCGAAAAAATAATTTAATCCCCGGGCGCCCACCCAATTACAGCACCACCAGCCCCGCTTACACACGAAGAAGAACCAGCGTCGAAAAATCCCATGGACGAGCCGCTGTCCGTAACAAGCTCCTCCGGCCCATGAAAATCCCGCAAAGTCCGCGAGGCCAAGGCCACGGTGGCACAAAGAACAGCGATCGCCGCCCGCTGGAACACGAGATTCAACAAGCCCCGTCTTCTCGCACCCGGACCATCGCCTCGTCGACACGGGGACGCCCGCACGGCTGCCAACCGAATAAACACGAGATGCACGTCCCGCGGCTCGTTAAGTAATTATCCACCTACGAGTATTCCGAGCGTAATGCGAGGAGCCTTCGCTTACGGCACCGAACATACTCACTCACTCCCTTTCCATCCCATCCCATCCCATCTCATCCCCACCGCCAAACCCATTACCCCTCTCACGAGTGCCACCTTTTTATACTACGGGCAACGATGCTCTCGATGGCTCAGGATTGTCGCGTTGCCGTGGCCATCGTAGCCGCTCTTCGCCATGGTCCTTCTCACCAAAGGGCTTCGTTACTACACCCGTCATTCCACTCCCCGGCTCGTCCAACCCTCTACTGGCACGTCGACCCTTCCTAGCACCGCACAGCCAAGCCTCTTTATTCATCTTCTTCTTTTTTTCTTCTTTTTTCCAATATACGCGCAATAGCTTATTCAATATTAACATTGCCCCTATCCCTCGGACCCTCGATCCTCCACTCTCGCTTCCTGCCATTGAGGCGATTGCGAAATGGCGCGACAATACTACTCGACCGCGTCCAATTGGAAAAAGGAAAATCGACAGGAAAGATTATAGTGGTCCCACCGCGCGGCCAAGTACAATCGCCATTTGCAATTAGCCACTTAAACGCGGCCGGCCAATTCCGAGGAATTAGCGGGAGTACAATGTAAGCCGGCGACGGAGTTTGTAGAGCGCGAGGCGCAAAAGGGGCTTAAGCAAGACGAGCAAACGTCAACACAAGTCCCGCGTTTGCTCGGCGCCCGATGCACATACGGCTGCTCTCGTACGGCCGTGTCAATTCGCTTGTGGGCACCGCAGCTTCCAGTGCGCGACACGTTCCCTCGGAGCCCAGTGTCGCGCATTTCGAAAACTTCCGCCAATGTGGATATGCGCTGCCTCGCTGGTAGTGAGATAAAGAGAGATAAAGAGAGAGATAAAGAGAGAGAGGGACAGACAGAGAGAGAGAGAGAGAGAGAGAGAGAGAGAGTGATAGAGAGTGTGTGCGTGTGCGTGTGCGTGTTTAATAATGTAATGTCACTGGGCGAAACGTCAAGCGCCGGTCCTTCGGTTGTTTGTAATGTATTTTCTTTGGCCTCGGCGCTCACTCGCTCACTCTCTCTCTCTCTCTCTCTCTCTCTCTCTCTCTACGAAGATTTTTTGGAAGTTTGCTCGGGTTATTATTTCAGCCGCTCCACCGATACTCAACACCCTATAAGCTAAGCATATTAAAGCAACAACACCCATTTGCAGTATTATTACACTTCTTCTTGCACTTTCTTATATTTAAGCTCATACGATAATAAAAAGATCTTTCTTTCTTTATCTCCTTCCTTTTCCATTTTTCTTTTCCATATATCGAGTCATTAGATTTTTATACGCCATTTATATTAAGTGTTGTGGGCGCTTCATTTAATATGTAGCGCCGAGGTTGTCAGGTAATTCTAATAAAGTATAGGTGGCGAGTTGATGCGGGTTCGCAAATTGATAAAGCTTTGCGAGAGAACATGTACGGGTCGAAGAATAAAATTCGTATATTGCTTTTTTTCAGAGTTAAGCCTCGGTGATAGTTAGTTTATAATAAATATAATCCTATTATTGGATTATTAAATTAGAGAAGGACAGAATGTATCGACAAGACATAAAGATAACGAAATTTTGAAAAAGAAATTAAAGCAACAAGGCAAATGTTTCCATCTTTATAATTGAAATACACTGCATTCTTATGCGCGTGTGTGCGTGCGTGCGTGCGTGCGTGGATGTATGCAGTATTAAAACTTGTATGTAAATTATATTAAAATTGTAATTAATCGCTGGGTTCGTTTCAAAACTAATTTTATTATTATATATGCACATTATTTATAAAAGAGGTTATATCATATTATAATTTTAACTATAGTGGATTACTTTTGTGAAACTATGACAAGCTTCTTTGCTCCATTTGCATTAAATTATTCATACATAAATCCTTCTAATCAATCGTCATTATGATTTATTCAAGCAACTCATGGGAAACGATTATATCATTATTATATAAAATCATGCATTAATTGCGAACTAAAAATTAAAATAATAATAATAATAATAATAATAATAATAATAATAATAATAATAATAATAACAAGAAGAACAAGAAGAAGAAAGAAAGAAATTATTTATATTCTTTAAACTAAATGCAACTATGAATATTAAATAGATTCACAATAATTCTAGGAAAAATAGCTTAATTATTCCTATATTATTGTTTTTAAGTTCACTCTGAAACAAAAACTATCACCTTTTCATTAATCTAATAATAACTGTTAACTATAATTGTAATGTATCATTAAAATATATTTATAACAATATATATTCTATATATCCTGAATGCCCGAAAAAATAAAACATACACGACCAATGAGATTTAATTACAAGAATTAATATTAATAATTTTATTAATAATTAATAAAAGTTTTATTATGTTTTATTATGCAATGTAAATCACTTTAAAAAGTAAAGAATTAGTTTTATTATATAATTTAAGTATTGACGTCGATGTTAAGCTTGAATAGTTTAATTACTGTTTACATACAATATTTACAACGATTTATTATTCCTCTAATCTGTATTCTACATATCTATACTGTAGTAGTCGGTTTTCATAATAATATAAATTATGAGCAAAATTCTATTTAAAATTATAAATAAAATAATGAACAGATATAAATTTGCGTAATAACGTTTTTGTTAAATTAAATTTCAAAATTTATTATGTTTGTTAATCAATACGTGACTAATATCAAGATTTTACAAATATTATTTTATGTCCATCGATATCTTATGGTATATAAATTATGTCTACTTGTAAACATATTATATATATTTATTTAATTCTTTTTTTTTTGTATTTTTTTTTTTTTTTAACCAATGTACATTCATTAAAATTAATCAAGATAATGTGATCATAATTCAGAAAATTGTATTATAATACGATTATTGAATACCTTAATTCAATATATTTTAAATACTCACGAAATATCTGAAACGTAAAGTTTATTTAAAGTAATAATATATGTTTAATTTAATTTCTTAATTAAACTAGAGAGCTCTTTATTATATATATATATATATATATATATATATGAAGCTCGACGATATTAGTTAAATTAAAGGAAACTTTACTTCAGCAACAAATGACTACTTAATTAAGGCTATAACTGAAAGTCTTTCTACTTGATTAATGAATTTCCTATAAAATAACAAGATAAAGTACTTATATCGGTATTATTAAGGTCAAAATTTTCATTTATATTTAAATACCAGTTAAACCTTAATTAATAAATTTCACACACAAGATATACCGAACAGTTTAACGTATATAATCATAAAAATGTTTTTTCAACTTTCGAAAAATAAGATATTATATCATCCTATCAGTGCACAGAGCTTCAAAATTGTACAACCAGTTGTTTCCGCATTAAAGTATTATAATAGAATTTTCAACTGACTCCAAAAAAAAAAAAAAAAAAAAAAAAAAAAAAAAAAAAAAAATTCTGTTTCATTTATTTTCCCTTCCTACGTAAAAGCATTGTAGATTAAACTTCAGATTAGTTTCTCCATAACTTAAACTTTCGCTTGTTCACCGCAGGATTCAAGAGTATACATGGTTTAGTTAAGGTTAACGAGGGCTTATTTCCCCTGCAATGACATTTTTTTATTATGTAAATGTAAAACTTTACGACGAACATCTTTAAGCTCGTAGATGATGGATTAATTTGTTATATTTTCCATGAAAATCATCTCTATTAATTTGAGTAAATAAAAAAATACGTCTCGCATCAGTTCAACATTACTTCTTATTTGCTGTCAATTAAAACTTAAAATTCATATGCATTTAATCTGTAAATCTAATGAATTAGTAATTATAAATAATAATTATATCATACTATTTGTATAATAATATCGGTGGTGAAGGAAGAAAAAAAAAAAAAAAAAAGAAAGAAAAAACGTACTATTTAAGCTGAAACGATTGTTTGTATAAAATAAATTATTTATTAATTTTAGTTTCTAATTTGTGAATTATTGCAGATTGTTAAGTGACGAAAAGTAAAATTATTCATAATGATTATCTTGAGTATGAAATTTAATCAGTATCATGAGCCATAAAACGGCAAATCTAAGAATAAAATACGACACATTCACCTAGCGTAAAGAGAATCTCGACGGGGTTTTGTGGAGAGAAGGCGTTAAAAGATAGTGAGCTATAGATTGACAGACGGAGACGAAGAGAAAAGTCAATAGGGAGTGGGTGGTTGGGTGTGGGATACGGTAGCAGTTAACTGTGACTCAAAGGTGTACGTACATCGGCATCGATGAATGTCGTGGAATTAGATTACCGCCAGTGGCGTCGAGTCATCTTTCGTGCAGATGGCGGCAAGTCTCACACCCCTTTCTCTTCGATTCGGGTAAGGTCGCGTGCTCACAAAGAAAACACTTAGCTTCACGAGCTCTTTTCTCCCCCTTTGATGCTTATTGGAGGAGACATTGATTTACCCGACGGCGTGCCTGTGTTGACGAGGCCACAAGCTTACCAGCTCCCTCACCGACACGTAAACTTTCATCTCGTCTTTTCCTATTTTCTTCCGCGCACAATATCAACAAATAACTATCCCCGTAATCGGTGATAATGGAAATAATTGTTGGAGGTGTGTGCAACACACGTGTTACTCGACTGTGCGTGCGTTATTTAAGTTCCTGTCGTTAGAATGCGCAACTGCTATTGTCAGTCTATTTCAAGTTGCCGTATAAAACAATTCTTCCGTAAACAAGTGGATAATTATTGCTTAGCATTTAATTTAGCTTTTGGAAAGTAATTATAATACACGCCTGGAGTGCCTATCGCTTTTGCAATAATAGCAAACGAATTGATCATTTACATGGGGATTGTAAGGGCATTTTGTAATACAAATTATTTTCAATATTTCTTTTAGTTTTCTTCATTAATATGTGACGATAGTTTACTTTTGTTTAATTAAAGTCAGTCTTCCATGAAATATCTAATGATTAACGTCCCGTAAGTATTTCCTTATTGTTATCATCTTGAAATTTCCCACAAACAAAACTTTTATTTTCAATCAGAAAATTTAGTTAATAAGAGGAGTTGTGCGATAGAGCATACATGGGTAGACATTTAATTTCTTGGTGAAATTTCAATATTCTATTGGACTCTATTAAATCGAGGCTTATATCTTATAAAATAAACTTAAGAAAAATTGAAAATGAATTCCTGCAAACGTCATAATATTTACTTTATGAAATTAATTAAAAGGACGGTTAATACAAGCAGAATAATAAATCACATCTAAGACTCTTTATACTCAAAAAATTATTCATTTTATGTAAATGAATGAAACAAATTTATAATATTTTTTCTTTATACATTTTTACATAATAATAAACTTTTTAAACATTGATTTATTGCTAAATTTAATATTGATTTACATACATAAATTATAGCGCTTAACACAAGTTGTATACTATTGAACTTTGTGTAATTCTTTTAATAAGATTCTTTGAAAATGGCATTTTTCTATAAGATTAAATTTCATATTTGGCTGTTTACAAAAGTAAATCAAATATGTTCTAAGCGTATTTTATGTAAAAGAATATGTACATTTCATCGATGTACGGAAATAATTGAATTGTGTATTTATTACGATGTGGGTGGCGATGAAGCATTAATTTCACGTTCATACGAAATATTTTTATCGCTACTCTACATATAATTGGTTTTTCATATAAAATAATGATTTCTCCCTAGAATTTTACTGGCCTCAATTACATTTACAATAATTATTTAAAAATGATTTAAAATAGAATGGCACAGGATAGGAAGCGCGATGATTATATATCGATGATATAAAATTCAATTTATCATTTTGCAATATTATTTCTCTATGAGTGATCTATCATATATAAATAAGTTTGTTAAAATGTTTGATTAAAAAAAAAAAAAAAAAAAAAAAAAAAAAAAAAAAAAAAAAACTTTTATTAGAATAAAATCCAGACTTTTTCATTACATCTTATTAAATGTATTAGAATTGTACCTCTCGTCTATCCGCTGCACGTGTAATCCTCGACGACAAATAAAAGGACATTGTGCAAAGTATATGTAAAAAAAGAAAGAAAGAAAGCTTCGTACGTTCAACACATTAATCCGACACCTTACAGAAAGTTCACCCTCGATATTCAACTTCTTAATCCTTCCAGACAAGAATATGTGCAGTGCATTTTGCTCCTTTTAATATTATCTATCCCTAGTCATAAACTCACCGAGAGTAGTGCGTGAGAGGGTAGTGGAGACGAAGTTAGCGAGACTAAAAACCGTCCGAGCTCTGGGTTACAATATATAATAAATAGACGATGAGGATTGCTAAAGCATACGAGGAACCAAAAGAAAATAAGTGAGAGAGCATGAGCGAGAGAGTGAGCGAGCGAGTTAGTTGAAGCATATAAAAAGCTTTGCAATATGTCTACGCCACCATTAATATATGTATATGTACATGTATGTATGAATATGTATATGCACCTGTGTGTACGTATATGCATATACGTATAAACATATACAAACGCGCGTACACAAGAGACTCGTATATTTTACGTCGATGCTTCTCCCCACTCTCTCTCTCTCTCTCTCTCTCTCTCTCTCTCTCTCAATTCCTCTTACTTTTGGCCTCGCGCACAATGGACATTGGTAAGTACGCGTAAGCAGCGGTCGGCCGTCAGAATGGGGGAGAAGAAGAATACGTTGGAAAGGAGGAGAGCCGGGGAGAAAGTAGGAGGAGGCTGATACGCGCAAGTAAAAGTTAGCTTGCTCGCATAGGAGTTGAAAGAGAAACTGAGCTGTTGGAGAGCGGATGGTCGGGTGGGGGTAGCTTTTTGTGGCGCAGTCCATATCTGAAGGGTCGACGCGAAGGCGGCAGCATCGGAAAACCGAGGAGATTCAAACTGAGATGCATTATGCAGCGGCTGTTTGAAGTCCCACTTTCGCGCCTCTTCGCTAAAATCCCAGGGCGCGCACGTGCTTTTATGCGCATTGTGTGAGCGCCCGCGCGCGCGCCTTTTATACTCTTTCTCTTTCCCACTGGAGTGCGTAAACAAGTGTATTTCTGAATTCCCAGAATTTTTCTCAATTATGTAATATCTATACCTCCATCCATCCATCCACCCCACCCCACCCTCCCCGCCACCCCGACAAAACAATCCTTATGATTTTGAAATTCAAATATTTTTTAGAAATATCCTGTGATTATACGTGTCATCTCCCGATCCACATAAATTAGCAGACATTATGGATAACATTTGTGCTGGGGTCCTTAAATTCTCGATTAAGAGAAACGATTTTATACGAATATTAGGGTGAAAATTTTGAAATGCACGCAGGATCGATTGTGCACGTGAGAAGAAAAAACTTGATGTAATAAGTCGTGAGGTGGTAGGACAAGGTTTCTCTCTCATTCTCTTCAAAATTTTACTAATTCACAATGTTTTGGTGTATTATTGCATCGTTTTTGTGAATTTTTATAGAATTCACAAGTTTTTCATTAGATTCTTTAAACGTTCGGACATTCGCTGCGACACTTACGATCTACATATACGTAATTAACTCGCATCCCCATCGATGAATTTTATGCAAAAACTCTATAATCTGCGATTGTAGCGCCCTCTAATGAGCTAATTCCTCAGATAAGTTAATAAATTAATTTATGCAAGTATTTAAACGTTATTTTAAATTATTTTCCGAGTGGAAAAGTGGAATTTCAATTATTAATAATATTATATATCGATTTGAAATTATTGAGTTTGTGCAAGTGCGCCCCATTCTAATAGTTATATAATCGGTGTCCACGATACGTAAACATTTGAATAAAAAATCTCTCAACGCAACTTATTATAAATTGGGAATTATCGTCCTTAACGACTCTTTGGATTGGCACTTAATTGTAATTAAATTCATTGCTACTCGAAACGCTCGTCTAACCATATGGACAATTAAAATATTTATTCTTACGTATTAAAAAGTAGTTCTTACGTATTAATTCCCTTCAAGGATTTTGTAATATCAAAATACAAATGCCATTACGGGCCTACAATTAGAGACTTGATAAATGTTCAACTAAAAAATTCTCGAATAATGGAATATTCAATATGATCACCGAAATCGTGGCCAACAAGACAATGAAAATGCAAATAACAAAAGCCATCACTTGTTACATTCAGGCTTATTATTACTTCAACTTTCAGGTATCTTGAATCACTGTAATGCAACTCGAACCTAATAATCACTGTCCGCGTAGCTCAATGAGTTCCCATCTCTTCTGCGGCGCGTCTATCCTCTCGATCAAAGATGAGTCCAATTGACGACGCCTGTAACTTGGGCCGCGCGCATTCGAATTTCACGCGTCATTTAGCCATTGTTCTCGGAATAATGCTGTCAGACGGTATTTGGTTACTCGCCGTGAACTGAACTCGTACATCGATTAGATTACGTAATAGAATACTACCGCCCTTTTATAATAGAAACGCGCTTTTCCTTACCAATGGCTTTACCTTTGAACTTTGTTCTTTTTCTACTTTTTTTTTTTTTTTTTTTTTTTTTTTTTTTTTTTTTTTTTTTTTTTTATAGATACCGTCCCTTACTCTCACAAGCCACACCACACGATTATTATATCTAATGAATTATTTGCTTTTTTTATGTAAATGACATTTTATTTCTCACGTTTGGTGCGTTTGCTTAGAAATAAAAGAGTTTCGTCTTGAGCGAAATTTTTCGCGCTCTTTCGATCGATTGCTCTTTGGTTGGGAAAAATGTTTTTATCATATCTGATCCCTCATCAAGCTCATAATATCGTAATTACGGATACGATAACTTTTCATATAATTCAAGAGTATAAATTAATATTTATACAAAGTGACAGAGTATTAAAAAGTTTCATAACATTAAATATTTCCGATAAAATATATATATGAAAATACAAAATACCAATTATTTCAAAGTATTCAAAACATTCGCCTTCATTTCCTTTTATAATTATCAATAATGAGAGGGTTTTAAAATTATATTTGAAAATTACAAATTTTAAATATATTCAACAGCCTCTCTCTGTTGAAGTGTGATAATCGTCTATCTATCTAAAAATCGATATAATTAATGAGTTTTATAATGATGTTATTATCATTTTTTTTTTTTCAATAAAATGAATAATTTTTAAGAACTGCATTAATATAACGATATAGTTATTCGTAATATTTCATAGGAAATAATAATTTTTTCGATAATATTCTATAATAATAATATCTCATTTTCACGCGTGTTGCAAAATATTATCAACTTAATGATATAACGTAAATTATTGCTAGAATAACAAATAACATTGATTGGAAAAATTAACGATCGCTAATAACGTTCTACAGTTTTTCTAAATCTTGATAGAAAAATAAAAATTTCCCAGTCATTGAAGAATGATGCCAACTGATAATATTAAAGCGCATATATGAATTTTGCTTATTTCATTGTCATAAATTTCCAACAAAACTAATAAAAATGGCCACGAAACAAGGAATCGCTCAACTTATTGGATCGGAGTGAACGCAAAGGATCATAAAATATTGCCTCTATTAGTAAATTCTCAGTGAGTCTAACAAATGAGCACTTTTCTTTCAATCTCATTCGTTATAGACATTTGTCTAGAGATTTTTTTCGCCATTCGTCTCTGCTTTTCTCCTGAAAGCCGGGACCCTTTGTTATCCTAATAAATAACTCCATCACGAGGGCGAGCGGGAAAATCTCATAACCCGACTAATTCCTCGGCGCTGGCGCGAGACGTAATGTTTATGATGTACGGCATAATTACGACGATAATTCAGTGGTTGGGAGAGGGGGTGGAAGCGAGGAAAAACAAAGCTGGAAGAAAGAGAAAGAACAAGAGTAGGAGAAAAGGAGACGGACGAGGTGTCCCTCGAGGGATTCGTAATGCCCTTACATTATTTTATACTGAAAGGCCCCTCTCCCTCTCCCATCTTCATCTACCAACCTACCTAACCTCACCCCCCTCCCCCTCCCCCTCCCCCTCCCCCCGACCACCCAACGGAGCATACAAGCCACCTTTTTGCATAAGCTTAAATAAAATGCTTAATATTTAACATAAAGAGGTAAAAGGCGAGCGCGCATGCGCGTTACTCTCTCGAGCGTCAAGTCGCGTGACTAAAAGACATAAATGGAGTTACATTACCTGGGGCCCAACACGCCAGAGATACTTCCTTCGTGAACTCTTTTCTGTTTTTGTAAATCATCTTCTCTGACTTTGTGTGGCGTGAGAGCGCACGTGTGCCGTGCTGACGAAACGGGAACCTAACGAGACGAGCTTTTCAGCTTCAGCGTTGTCAGAAGAGTTCCCTGGATAAGAAAATGTTTCTCTTTGTCCCTTTCACCAATGCACGAGTCATTAAAGCATTAAATATAACGCTTGAAAATAATTAAGGACTCGTGCGATCCTCTACTTAATAATTTGCATTTTGCAATCGAATTGTAAATGTATTCTGTATTAGGAAACGCTGACTATAAATCTAAGTGTGCGTTTTGAATTTGTTTATACACGTAACTATGTTGCAGAAATCTGCAAACTTTATGCATTTTACTTATTCTATCGAGATTTTTTTTTTTTTTTCACTTATATAATTATCTAAATATAAAAGCCGTTCATACGCTAATAACCAAAGCTGCACAGCACATAAGTTTCGTTAATATCGCATAAATTAATATCGCAATAATGAAAGCGATTAAATTAAGTAATACGTAAATATTATAGCTGGATATACTCGAAATTTTTTTAAATACTTTTATAGACATACATTTACTGTTAAATGAAATCGTTTCACTACACAAAATGACTAATATTTGAAATTGTAAATACAAGAGTGGCAACAAGTGTCATAATGACAACTGCACCTATAATGTCTCATCTTTGTATGTGAAGGAGCTATAATTTTATCAATATAATTAATAAGGAATATTATAATTGTTGTAGCTCTAAATTACAATGCTAAATCATCCGAAAACAAATTAAATTTACCTAAAATTGTATCAAATGCATAGAATAATCATCTTATAAGAGAACGTTAGAGAACGATTATGCTGAACGATTATGTGTTTAAGATTCGAGTCGTACAACTTGGGAGATATAATAATCGATATGATAAAATAATACACTCGACCGTGGATAATAATATCTTTAATGAAAGTAATGAGAAATAAAATATCTCCGTAAATAGATGCTTAATATTTAACATAAAGAGGTAAAAGGCGAGCGCGCATGCGCGTTACTCTCTCGAGCGTCAAGTCGCGTGACTAAAAGACATAAATGGAGTTACATTACCTGGGGCCCAACACGCCAGAGATACTTCCTTCGTGAACTCTTTTCTGTTTTTGTAAATCATCTTCTCTGACTTTGTGTGGCGTGAGAGCGCACGTGTGCCGTGCTGACGAAACGGGAACCTAACGAGACGAGCTTTTCAGCTTCAGCGTTGTCAGAAGAGTTCCCTGGATAAGAAAATGTTTCTCTTTGTCCCTTTCACCAATGCACGAGTCATTAAAGCATTAAATATAACGCTTGAAAATAATTAAGGACTCGTGCGATCCTCTACTTAATAATTTGCATTTTGCAATCGAATTGTAAATGTATTCTGTATTAGGAAACGCTGACTATAAATCTAAGTGTGCGTTTTGAATTTGTTTATACACGTAACTATGTTGCAGAAATCTGCAAACTTTATGCATTTTACTTATTCTATCGAGATTTTTTTTTTTTTTTCACTTATATAATTATCTAAATATAAAAGCCGTTCATACGCTAATAACCAAAGCTGCACAGCACATAAGTTTCGTTAATATCGCATAAATTAATATCGCAATAATGAAAGCGATTAAATTAAGTAATACGTAAATATTATAGCTGGATATACTCGAAATTTTTTTAAATACTTTTATAGACATACATTTACTGTTAAATGAAATCGTTTCACTACACAAAATGACTAATATTTGAAATTGTAAATACAAGAGTGGCAACAAGTGTCATAATGACAACTGCACCTATAATGTCTCATCTTTGTATGTGAAGGAGCTATAATTTTATCAATATAATTAATAAGGAATATTATAATTGTTGTAGCTCTAAATTACAATGCTAAATCATCCGAAAACAAATTAAATTTACCTAAAATTGTATCAAATGCATAGAATAATCATCTTATAAGAGAACGTTAGAGAACGATTATGCTGAACGATTATGTGTTTAAGATTCGAGTCGTACAACTTGGGAGATATAATAATCGATATGATAAAATAATACACTCGACCGTGGATAATAATATCTTTAATGAAAGTAATGAGAAATAAAATATCTCCGTAAATAGAGATGGATGCAGCGTTAAGCTTGGCTCGTGTCAATATATGCAACGCGCGATAGTACCAACGAGTTCTTCCCATTAATACGACTAAGGAAATTTATATATTTTTCCCAATATGAAAACAAGAATATCGTAATAATATTAATGGAAGGCGTTATAATGCCATAGTGTCATGCGCTTTCAATTATACCTTCGTATAATAAATGATTAAGGCTTTAATGACACTCGTTAGTTTTAAAGAAAACAACTGGAAGATTATTCGACAATGAAATAGAATGAGGTATCGTTTAAATTTTGACGAACCCATCGATTTGCAGAATCACAAGAGGAAATCGATCGACGTTATTCCAAGATAAACGCGCACGAATGCCCTGATGAATTCAATGAAAAAGGAGAGGAAATTATGCTTTGTTCCAGCTCCATCACAAATGCACTAGTTAAACTGTTATTTCGCCGGCCTATGCCATTGTCAAATAACTTAAACGTCTACGTGAAAATGCACATTGTTTCAATTGAGATGAAAAATGAGCAAATATCCTATTGTCTGTCAGGGAATATATATTTTTAAAAAAGCATTTTTCGATTTCAGCCTTTTTATTTTCATTACAGTTACAAAACGACTTACCGGCGCGCCCGAATAAACGTCATGTATTTACGGAGCAGACGGAATTGCCAAACAACGGAAAGGATCCAGCATGGAAAATACTGGTGCATCGTTACATGGGCAAAATAATCCAGTCGGGTTTGCTTTTTGGAGGTCAGCCTCGCGTGCTGATCGAATCATTTGCTTAGCAGTCAATTCTCTTGGAGGGCGCTAAAAAGGGGTGATAGTTTGAAAAAGGAGATAAAAAAAAAACAACAAATCGCGACGGAGGAGGAACACTCGAGTGAGGTCACTCGTATAACAATTATCCATGCAAGTCGCACTCTATCTCTCTCTCTCTCTCTATCTCTCTCTCTCTCTCTCTCTCTCTCTCTCTCTCTCTCTCTCTCTCTCTCTCTCTGCTCTGCTCTTCTCTATTCACAATGGTATGAGCTCACTTGTGTGAAAGCACTTGGTTCCGCATAAAAGTAAATAAACCGGCGGCCAACTTCTTTTTTTCGCTACTTCTGGCTTTGTAATTCATTTCCCCCGGCCGAGGTAAGCTGTTACTTTTGTGCTTCGTGAGAATTGAGCTTACGGTGCTAATTTTCTACTGTCGACTTCTAAATCGCGCGAAAATCGTTGTAAAATTGATCGCGTTACTTTGCGCGAGCCTTGCTTTTCTTGGGAAATGCGTCGTCAAAATGTATCGTCGCTCAAGACGGTTTTTATCGATGGACTTTCGTGTGCTTGACTGTTTGTGGTTGAAAATGTAAAATGTCGGTGTGCAATAAAGAAGGCGAGAATTTGGGATGAAAAATAATTCGTTACAGAATTCCAATAATAAACGGTCGGTATTATCGATACGCGACAATATAATTTTGACACAAATACCGTTGTATCGAAGATAAGGAAATGCCAATATTAATGGTCATAAACTTTTATGCGCGTAACATTTCAGCAATTACAATCAAATCATCTTTTGATAATCTTAATGCGCCAATAAAATGTACTTATCGCGCGAGTTGGCCTTGTATATAGGCATTTGTAATGGCATTTATTGTACTTTATTCCTGCTACTCCGAGCGTATAATATTTTTGTAGATTACATTATGAAGTAACATTATCAATTCTTTTGCGCCAATAAAATTTCGTTGCCACAAAGTTCATTGGTACAGTCGCCGCGTAGAAGAGCGTTGAAAGAATTTAATAAGTGGATCGAGTAGCGAGATGTCACTCATCGTATGCTCATGTATGTTCATTGCACACTACCCAACGCACTTTAATGATATTCGATACTTTATTAAGTTAGCGATTAAGCTGATATTATTTTTCACATTAATATCGCATCCTGGCTTAATAGTTAAACATTATAAGGTTCATTCAGTGAAAGCGGACAGTGGGTGAAATTAAAATCTCCCGATTGTCTTATAATGAATTTCAATAATGCATTGACACGTCGCTGAATATATTCTTCGAGCCGTCCAATGGCAATTTCTTCTATTACGCAGACCATAATCAATGTCAAATTAGCACAATTGTGCAAATCATAAAAGCCGGCATTTTACAGCGCCAGCTAACATATGGCTATCGCATAAATTTGATTTGGCGCAGTCAAAGAACGAATTTCCCTCCGACACTTTGCCCGTATCCTTTCACGGCTGCTGGTCAGCTTTCTTTCATCCCGGTCATTTATCTTCGGTGTTGTACTTTTCTGTGAAAAAGCAACGGCAGCGACAATGGCATACGTAGCGGCGAACCGCCACATGTACCCACTGTTTAGTTTGTAAACGTTCGATTGGTCTCGGCGCGAATGTTATTTCGAAAATTGGGGTCTTTTGAAGTGCTCGGCAGTAAACGTCCAACAACTCCCGAGAGCAGCAGAAATGGCAGTTGCAACATTTCGCGAAAACAAGCGGCCCTCCTAACAAACGCACACATGCTTTCAAATGTTGATATAATACTACAAATATACTACCACTACCACTACCATTACTATTGCTACCACTACCACTACTACCACTACCACTACCACTCCCACTCCCACTACCATTACTATTGCTACCACTACCACTACTACCACTACCACTACCACTCCCACTCCCACTACCATTACTATTGCTACCACTACCACTACTACCACTACCACTACCACTCCCACTCCCACTACCATTACTATTGCTACCACTACCACTACTACCACTACCACTACCACTCCCACTCCCACTACCATTACTATTGCTACCACTACCACTACTACCACTACCACTACCACTCCCACTCCCACTACCATTACTATTGCTACCACTACCACTACTACCACTACCACTACCACTACCACTACTCGCGATAAATTTATCCGCGCGTGCCCCGTTCTCATCTTAATAAGCCGAATTACATGTAAATATATAATCTCTCGGTTAACTACATAATTTTAAGGACGATCGGTACGTTATTCACTGGATTAATAGTATTCGTTAATTTACTCGTATATATTCACAATTGAAATCGTTGGGTGAAAATTGTATTAAGTATAATATGGTGATTTTTTCAGAAATATTTCTCTACTTTTCTTTTTAACAATTGCCTTCTAATGACAATGAAAATTCTAATGATTTAATGTGATTTCTATTCTGAGATATTTCAGAATTACGGAGATTACTCGAAATATAACGTTTTCTTAGGGGTTCCTCGGTAAATTTCATAAAAATGAAATTTCATAAAAACGTATACGGTTAGTAACTAATTTGAAATTCAATATATCTTTTAATAAATTATATATTTTTTTTATTTTATTGTTATTAAGGAAAATCTTTTCCATTCTATCTTTTATAAACGGTATTTAATTTGACGATTTTCAGATGAATAACTATCGTAATATCTACTTTTCTTTTTTTTTTTTTCTATCAGTATAAAACACGTATATTTAATATTACAATTTACAATTTAATATTGTGTTTACAGGGGCCAGAAAATATAATAAGAATTCATGACAATTTCGTATATTAGATTTTTATTCTTTTTAAACTACATAAGCTAAAAAATTCCAGAGCTAATTGACAATTGATTAATGCTGGCATGTTTATTAATGCATGAATTTATGAATAGTTTTATTTTACATTCGCAATGCAAAAGACTGTATAATTGCAGAATTATTGGCTCATCAACTCATTAGAGCTTCTCTTTTACTGGGTAGGTGTTTCAAAGAAATGAAATGAAAGTTTAATTCTTAATTACAGTAATGATTAATTACGTGTGTTGGACATAAATTTGTATTATTCATTATGATACGATGCATAATAGACGAAGAAATAAATGTATATCATCGATAAATTTAGAAATTTATCAATTTATTTATTAAATAATTTGCCTGTCTTTAAAAGATATTTCGATATGTTCGTGTGCAGATGTTTCGATTCACGTTGGAATGCAATTCATTCATTCATTATTCTTCCATTGCGATAAGAAACATCGATACAAATGCTTGAGCAAGAGCAATTTGTTATTGGTGAGATTTTTTCGAACTTGATTAAAATATAAAAATGCGACAACATTTCGAAAATATTTATTCCATACGCTAATGTATGAGCAATTATTAATGTGAGTAATAGTCAGTGTACACTGTATTATTAAATATGTAAATCTTAATACATGACAGCTCGGCCTTTGGACTTGTCTCGCCTCTTCTTTCTTACGACATTCAGTTGTCATTATCGTGAAAGTATCGTGAAGTAATGTAGTAAGGAGGAAGAATAGGAGGAGACGATGGTGATGGTGGTGGTTGTGGTGGTGGTCGTGGCGATGGCTACTACATTCCCGTCATAGAGTAAACCGAAAGCACGAAGACCGTAGACGTATGGGTAATGGCTGGGTCCAAGGGTCGGTCCCCGCGCGCTTCGCACTAATGACTCGACCTTACTCTCACGAGTCGCTTAATTCACTTAAGACGAGGCGATCGGCCATCACTGCGTGCAAGCACGACTGACTACTTCGTCCGCCACTTGGTACTCAATTTTCATTTTCGCCTCGACCCCGCATCGACAAAGGAAGCGCTGGTCCGTGCTCCGACACGGTGCCCTATAACCAATGTCTTGGGGTATTAGATGGACTGGCTTCAAGGGCAGCCAATGATGAATTTATGCGTCACTGTATTTGTTAAGGATCGTAAGAAGTGAATTGTAAGATGGATGTATGGGCGTCAATGGCCGAGAAGCATTTCCGTGCGAGAAGCGGTCCTTTGCTTTATAACTCCGGCATTGATTTATATTATTTGTGTATATAGCTTTTGATGTAATTTACAACACTTTTGAAATATCCAACTCAAGTTGAAGTGGCATATGCAGTTCTTACCAAATGCTTATAAAGTTAATTTTATAATATAATTAAAAATATCTCTCTCTCTCTCTCTCTCTCTCTCTCTCTAAACATTTCAAATTTTACACATTAGATTTTTCATTTAATATTAATCTATCTGATAATCAATAGATTCTCCAAATAATATGGAATAAAGTGAAAGGGAGCGTAAGATGGTAGTGCACGATCTGCTTTGTGTCTGTCGATAAAGTTCGTCGTTAAATTTCCTGTGCAAAGGTAAGCGTAAATTTTCTTTCGTCAAAAGCATCATGAACAAAATAAATGTTAACATGTATGGTTGTTAATTTTATCGTAATCAATGTATATTCCTGACGCATCATAAATATAATGGAGTATTGAACCTTAATAGTACGGCTCCTGCAATTATCATAATATATCATAATATTGCTACTCTAAGGATTTTTATTTCAAGATTATTACTATTTCGAGTATACTTGTAAAAATGAAGCAAATTTACTTAATATAATGAAAACATTTGCATCTTCAAGTGATTTGGATCGATGCATACAATTAATATATAATTAAGCGAAATATTAATATGCACTAGTAACTTATAAAATTTTCCTAAAATCACGTTTCAAATAAGCTTATAGCAAAATTAATTGTCCCATAATATAGGTTTTATGCTCGTGGAAAAAAAAAAAAAAAAAAAAAAAAAAAAAAAAAAAAACAACTAATCATGAAATCTAAAGGCAGTGATTTAAGATTTAAACTGTTTTTAATATACACGCAACATCTAATGATTATAATTAAAATTTACGAGAAAATAATGGATTATTATTACATTGGTATATTATGAAAAATCAATAAGTTCTTTAATGCCATAGTAACATTAAATATTTTCAGTGAGTAAATTTTTAAGAAATTAAAATTTGTAAGAATATTCGTGACGTTAGGAAGGTTTTAATATTTAATATTAAAATACTTTAAATAAGCAATAAAATACATAAGCTGAGCGAAAATTAGAAGAAAACATTGAATGTGCCTCAACAACGAGTCCATTTTACTTAATAATTTATTGTAATTCACGTCATTTGTGATATTTAAGATGAAAATTTTCCTTATAAATTTGAAAATATTAATGAATTATGCATTATTACTTATATGCATTATACTTAGACAATATTAAGGAAAACATCTGATAGAGAAAAAAAACTTTTAACACTAAAGGAACAATCGTTATTAAAGAATGCAACTTTAAGAGTTTCCTTAAAGTATTTAAAAGCAAAACAAAACAAAACAAAACAAATTAAATATATGCCACATAAATGCACAAGGAAGAAAAGTTTTTTAATGTTAGTTTAATTTTCGCATATTTTACATAAAATGTATAAACATCCCTAATGGAAAACATACCAACGAGGAATGAAAAAATCCATGCCATTTATCTGGAACATCGAATTCTCAAATCCACTATTAAAACTCGCAAACATATTATTATTCGAAATATCGGGTAAAAGTCCTATAAAAGTAAAAAGAAATTGTTGTAAATTTTATCCGTATTTGAAATTTCCTTCGGCTGAAACAGGAATTTTATAAAATCGCTTCAAAATTCCTTCGCCATATAAATTAAAAACTTTGGAATACCACGCGTAATGTTCGGGGTGGGTGGCAATGTTTAAGGCCTCGGCGGATCTCGAACTTGGAGAAAGTTCTTTTATACGACAATAAAGAGTGGCGAGGGCCAATCGATACGGCAATATACAATACAGATATTCTCGAGCGATTGTTCCTGACGTGAGGCTGATTGTTGATTCGCCCAACGCAACCCGAGGCCATCGAATGTTATCAAATGGGACAAGTGCGCGCATTCCATAATTCGTGCTCCGCTAGTTCCTCGTTATCCAAAGGACATTGTTGCGGCAGGGGATGTGTCTATGCGGAGGTGTCTGGCAAGGTTAAGCCAAGGGCGTATAATCGAGCATAGAGGAAGGGAGCGGGGCGTGGGGCGGGATGGTGTTGCGAAATAGCTGTGAAGTCTTGTCAGTGGCGCCTCGCAGCAAAACAAATAAACGACGGTGGTTAGGTCGTTTGGTCGGAGATCCGGGCCGGTTAGGACGTCGGCTCGAGGGCTCGATTAATAACCGCATACGTGGCAGACGAAAAATCTGGCTGCACGTGTTCCGGGGGAGTCGAGGGAAGCCGGTCACGTTCCGGCGCCAATGGGATCATCCTTCCTTCGTGTCTCTCTATCTCTGGATGGGGCTTTCGCAATTGTCCAGCTACGCTGGTCGCACTGTTATTACAATTACAGTGGATTCGTTTCTTGTTTAGCACAGTCACACGTGAGATCCTTTGGCCGCGTTAAGCCGGTCGATCCTGGAGTCGTGGTGTCGACGATACCAATCCAAATATGGTCCGTACACGTCCTTCGAAGCCTTCGGTACGTGATGTACAGCATTCGACTCTACCGCCGACAATGCTTAAGTAGTTTTCCATTTTCTCTTCTCATCTTTTCATTTGAATTTATTGAATCGCTATTGAGCCAGTGCGCATATAATGAGAATTCACTTAAAAATAAAGTAGGCTCGTCGGCATTAATTTATTAAGAAACTTTTTCACAGAAGCTTTTTCATTTTGGTGTACTCGATTTCTTTGCAAATATTCAAAATTTACAATGAATATTGCCAAGTTTAACGAAAAACTTTTCTTCTATTATCAATCTTTAAAAGCTATACGCGCACGTCTGCGTTCGCGTAAAGTATTTTTCAATCGCATTATTAATAAAAATTTTTCGAAAATTCGTATTATCGTAAAATACACATTTATACGTATATGCATGCATACGTAGTTGCGCGCCCACACGCAAGTATATATATTACAAAAACAAAAAACAAAAAAAATATTAATGACTTTCTATAAACATCGATAATACTAGCGTAAGATCTTTTATATAAGAAATTTTCATACAATAAATAATAACCAATTTGTCATTGGCATTATAAATAAAATAACTATTGTGTTGACATGTTTATATAAAAAAAGTTGTTGAGAAATTTCAGAAAGAAGTCTATTTCATTTCACTTAAAAATATAATTTGTCGAGAAATATTATGAATAATATCAATGAACCAATAATATTATCTCTACAAGACTCCTCGTTTAAAAGATTGAAAAATTCAACAAGAATGTGTATTGCCGTTTTGAAAATACTATTTAATTGAAATATATTTACAGTAATACAAAGTCCTACAAGATATTTGGCATCCAGCAATTCATTTAATACACGTAATAATATAATTAATTTATACAGTGTATATAGACATATATATATATATATATATATATATATATATATTTATTTATTTATTTATTTATTTATTTATTTATTTATTACATTTTCAGACGACAAAATAAGTTGCATTAATTATATTTTAAAATAATTTTATTTCTAAATAAAAACACTCTAAATGCTTTTATTCTTAATATTTCCTAATCCTATATATGCATCCGATATTTTTCTCGATAATTTAATTTAATGTAATATTTAAATCATTTTTAAATACAAGAATATTCCAAACTATATGCTCCATAGGTTATTTAAAGAAACATTATTTGTCAGGACGTAAAATATTTAATGATAAATACCTTGTGACTGTGGCGCTATCTCACTCGATAATTATAAATCTCGATAATTATAAATTTACAATACCACCAAAGTAAACAATTATAACACGATAAAGAATTTTATTAATATGCATCATTGAGTATTGGACAGTTGTAGATGAGTTAGTTGGCGTGTCCTGTAATACAAGTAAACACAACATAAATCACTCCATGCCAGCGCCGATTGGAAGCTTGTGCCCGGCAGAATCTTATTGCATTTGTCATACAACGGGTCGATAGTCGCGCGAGATGAAATGAGTTTGTTGGAACAGGACGAAATTACCGTAAGATCGGAATGACTGGCAAGGACGAATCTATCATTAGCGTCGGCAGAATCATGGTGCAGAAGGAGTCGTCTGTCGGCTTCCTCCCCATCGTCCGCTAACTTACCGCGAAACGGCCGTATGACCTAGCCCGTGAGAATAGTAAGCTCGGGCGCGCAAGTGTTTCCCCTTACAAATCACTTTTATTCGGTCGCGGTGGGGGAGGGTGGGACACGGGTGGAGTAGGACCACCGCCGTAGAGCTTGTAAATGCGTTGGTTACGCGTCGGGGGAGATCGACTAATATTAGAACGCAGCGCGGACTTTATGCCGGCCGGTATTATTTCAATTTTTGTTTTGCAACCTCGTGACTCTGGTGCCATGATTTAAACGACGTGCGAGTGGTTTATCGCCGGCACTGGCTTATTGTTTTAAAGCTTATGATAATTGTGAGACGACTTGGCATAATAATGGAGCGATCGGGAGCCCCGATTTGCACGGGCCATTATTCATGTATTTTGCCGTGATGTTATGTTGTTATACCGTCACACACCCAGAGAGGGAGAGAGAGAGAGAGAGAGAGAGAGAGAGTGAGTGAGCGAGTGAGAGAGAGTGAGAGAGAGTGAGAGAGTGAGAGAGTGAAATTAGTTTGCCGAGTGTTATAAAAATCGCAAACAATATGGGTAATTTTAATAGACGAGTAGTTGTAATGGCGCTTGATTGAGAAGGGAATATTGACATTATAATTGTTAATACGATTATGCAGGTGGCTCTGTTGGTAATGTTGGCATTTAAAATTTAGTCGAAAACACTTAATCGTGAAAGATGGCTGATTAAATATTCATTCGCTTGACTTATCGACATCGACGTCTAAGCCCTTATTATTGCAAGATTCAGTTTCGTAATCGTATAATAACTGATTAAACGATTAAAGGACATAATGAATATTACTCGATTGTACAATTTGATATTACAATATTTTCGACTGAGAATGTGCACTAACATATATTGTTATTGATTTGGCGAACGCTTAAGCAAGTGATATTAGTATAATTATGTAAGATTATTAGGCTTATGACGGTATGAGTTAGGTCAGAAAATCGTTGAAAATGAAAAAATTATAAACAACAGTTATCGTGAGATAATATTTTATTTATAAAATAAGTCGTGATCGCATAGCGACAACAATAGCATTTGTTGCTGAGACAAAAATTAATGCCAACATTAAAATCGCATAAAAACTTTTCATTGTCGCATTATCATCGTTGCGTGTCTAAATTAACTAGGATAAGAGTTTGAAGGAAATTGTTTGATTAATATGATTAATTAATTAGTGTTGAAATCTGCATTACCACGTTTGTGTAATTTCAATACTGTCACTTTAATCGTCATTATTGTCGTTGCGTATAGCTCGATATTTTTCAACCTCTTTCGGAAAATACTTATTGATCTCGAGCAGCATATTGGCCTTGAATTTCTTGTACGAGTCAATTTTGCCTTTTAGCTCCTGATTCTTAATCATTGCCTTGTCAATGCAGTCCTTCGTGAACAAATGAGGATTTTGCCCAGCGTCAACGTACTTGAGTACTTCCACTGGTATCCGCATATCTTTCACCGAGTCCTTCAGATTATTAATCACTTGCAAATCCGTAACGATATTTTGGATCTTCCGATTAAGAATGTGCTGAGCTTGGGGCTGAAAGTTGCACACCATAATATTGATTTGCCGAACATTCTCGATGAACGTCTCCATCTGGTTCACAAGTTTTTCTGAATTTTGTCTAGACGTCATTTTTTCAATCTGTTACCTCTACGATATTACAATAAAATTGATTTGTTAATTAATTTATTTATTTATTTATAACGTAAAGCAATGTTAACTTCTATAATAACGGCTATTGCTATAATGAAAGTTAAATGAAAGCTGTAATGTAAAATTATTATCATATATCTTTTCGGCACAATGCCTTACAAATATCGGCTTAGTAAGCCTTCATTGTTAGAGTTATAATTGACGAAATCTACTTTAATAAAAGCCAGATTCTTGGAAGTACAATATTAGCAGAGTTAATAATACTGGGAATAATACAGCTCGATTCAGCGGAAGAATATAAAGTAAACTAAATATTTCAATTAATATTAATTCGTATTATTATGGAAGTAAGAGGTGAAAGCGATAAACACTTTTCCTTCTTCAATTATACCGTATCAAAGAATTTACAAAAAAAAAAATTGTCCTTCTCACATTATATTATTATAATTGTATATTAGATAGTAATTAGAAATTAACGACGCTAAAGGCACAGGTTAATTGATTAATGCGCTAAAATTATTAAACTAAAGAGGCCAGAAATTTTTAGCGTTATTGAAATAAAGGAAATTGTTCAACTGACTATCGTATTATATGAAACTTCAACGCAACATTCATCCGTAATTTTCATACGATAATTAAAAATAGCTTCACAGCTGAAAGTAGCCCACAAAGCGCTGCTCGACAGACACTTTCTCAATACATCGATAAGAAAGAAAAAGAGCGAAGAAAAAATCACATTCCACAATGCAGACGTTATATACCGAAAGCAAATACGCGTCACGTTTCATGAAGCAGCCCATCGTGCTTCGATCGTAATTAATTTTCTGCGAGACCTCCCTCATCATTATATCGCCTCCCCTCCCTACCTTTCTGCCTCGTGTGTGAGCGCGCGCGACCTTTCACGAACTTGCGCGCATACGCCGT
>NW_011948435.1:2971904-3006358 GCF_000503995.2 Ceratosolen solmsi marchali
AAGAGAGGGGTTACAAAAATTCGATACACACCGATGGAGAAAAGCCAAATTATTACAATCGGGTTCGTGCCCCTCGTGCGGTAACGCCAATATGAAAATAAAAAGCGCCGGGGAAAGAATGTGACGTGCAAAACTAACTTTCATTGGCAGAATAAAGCGTGTCGATAAGTTAAGATGGTATGTGGCTGGCCCCGTGGCTGGCCCCGTGGCTGGCCGCTGATCGAACTGGCAGCTGACTTTTCGATTTGAATTATTCAAAATCTTTATACGTCGTGTTATAAGTAGCTAGCTGGTTTTCTTTGTAGGCTCGTTAATTAGCTCGGAGGTAGTTAATTGGCGATGTCGATATGGAGAGGAGAGGAAGCGAGACGAGTATGGATCATTTAGCGCCTCCGGACCACGTAGACCCTCTTCGGTCCATGTAAACGCGAATATGATTCATGCGAGTTTTAGTCGTGTCATTTGTGCCAATTTAGCGAAAGAAAAAAGTCGATTATAAAACCTCGAGTGCCGTAAAGCAGAGTCGTTAGGTTGGAAATTTCATTACGTCACGATAATAAGATTGACTCGTTGCTAAGAATCGCGCTTTCTTCAATAATATTTTCTTAATTGTCAATGGCAAGTATTATCTTTGTCAAAGCATTGTTGTCAAATTGAAACTATCGATTAGTATGATTAGAATTTGAGGAAACGTTCCACTATTTTCGTAAACGCGTTTCATCGTTAATATCACTCGTTCCGTCGAAAAATTATTATTAAACGTAATGATATTTGCTGATTTTTGTTTTGTTTTTGTTTTGTTGTTTTTTTTTTTGTTTTTTGTTTTTTTTGTTTTTTGTTTTTTTTTTTTTTTAATTCATACGACCGAATAAAAATGTATAAAGTATTATTTTCTTCCAAAAAGTATAAAACCATGTATATTTACCGTATCAATTTTTTTAATTAAAAAAGTTTTATGATCCAGTTAAAAATATTGTCCTAATAATTCAATAACTCTTTTCTTAAATTCATGGTCCCGGTTATGTATATTTCATCTCTAAAAATGCAATATTTATTTTATTCAAATAAATGTAATATCTTTTTAATGCAGTTTTATAACTGTAATATATTACATTTTGAATAATTATTTAGCATGTTAAAGTAAATTGCAAAATGAAAATATGAAATTACTTTATCTCAAGTTTTTACGTTATGAATGTAGGTATAATCACTTTATAAAAGTAAAAGCTCACTTTTAATTAGTATAAAAATTAAACGAGAAAGTGGCACATTTTCTATGGAAATGGGGCACATTTTTATTATATAAAAAAAAAAACAAAAAACAAAAAAAATGAATGTTCTGTTGAGCTGAAATCCGAAAATACTTGTGTTACATTTTCTTTTTCTAACTTTCTACGTTTCAATTTTCTCTCTCTCTCTCTCTCTCTCTCTCTCTCTCTCTCACTCCTTCTCTCATCATCTTCTTTTCTTAATATTTATTTAATAAAATATTAATTTAATCGGATAAAATCTGCTATATAAATTTTTTAGTAAAATATTAATAAAACATTATGATTTGATGAATGTTAATAAACTAATGGTGCACGGAATATAAGTGTGTTGGTAAATAATATTATTAATAAACGCTAAATATCGAAATGTAAATTATGAATTGTACGTTGTGTACTGTAGTGGAGTGGAAAAATAATTAAATAATTAAATAAATAATATAAAGAAAAATTTTAACTCGATAATTCATAGATTTTTCGTTAATAAACAGTAAGAAATATAAAAATATATTATGTATTTCTTATTGCTCTGCAAAATTTATTTCCTCGATTATTTATCACTTTTCATTACGAATATATTTAATCAAGTATTTGTAATTACCTTTTATTATTAGTTTCAATTAATATTCAGTTTCGGTAAATACCTTAGGGTATTACAATGAACATAAATTATACTTTTAAATTGGCGTTGTATTTATAATTGTATGTAAATAAATATATGTTGTGTCGATAAAATTAATTGAATTTAGTTTATAAATTGTGATCGCATGCATAATAAATAATTTAAATGTGAAATTTTTAATAAAGTTATGTTTACATTTGCATACACATGAAAAATTAATTATATGCTTTACGAAAGTTTATATTATATTACAATATGAAATTTTTGCATTCTAACATTTGAGTCAATTAAATTTTGTTCGAAATATATTAATTAGTCATTTGGAATATGATGGATTTATAAGATATATATATATATATATATATATATATATATATATATAATATAATTTAAATTGTTTAAAATCATTCTTTGTCATCGATATAACTAGTTGTTTTTTTTTGTCAAGGATAAAAATGTTTTGTTGTGCCAAATTAATTTGACCCGAGTGTATGAATATAATGACTATGCACCGATATTTTTTATGATAACAATGCCTTCGTACACAAAGAACATTTATAAAGTATTATGTCGCGTTGGCTTGTACATTACACAATATTTGTCATTCGGAACGAGTTGATAATCCACTTGTATCGTTGAATTTTGAAATTCAACTCTAAGCCCTCCATCGTTACTGCAAAATTATAAAATTCTAATTCTCCATACGCTCAATTCAAATCTATTTATACAATCGCTAAGGATGTTTCTCTATTATTGCTTGCATTATTCAGGACAAACAAGGCTGCATTCGATGCATAATACAGACTGTGATGGCAGCATCCATCAGGATCGCGGACGACACAGCGAAATCAAGGACCTTACAAAAAGCCAACGAATATCTCTAATTAAAATTCCATTAAGAATGAATTTTCTTTACGATTGGGGAAAATAAATTATTAAACACGTGGCTAACAACCATCAGCGATGACATCGCAGCTGCTCATTTGCAATATCGTTAGATTATGCAGATGTCCATGGTGAATAATTTTAATTGAAAAATATATATCGACGCTTCCCTCGCAAATGCCCCCAACGTAAAAACTTCCGCCGAAACAAGCACCCCTAAACGCGCAAGAGAAGAAAAAAAGAGAGAGAGAGAGAGAGAGAGAGAGAGAGAGAGAGAGAGAGAGAGGGAGAGAAAACAAAAGGAGAGCGAGAGATCAAGCTGACCCCGCGGGGCACACGCACGCACTCGGTCCTTCACGTGATCTGGATTAAGGACATACCCGACATCGCCTGCGTCTGCGTGCGCGTTTATTAATCTATAGGCGCTGCTTAAGTATAAGCAAAGCTGTCGTGTAAGAGTAGCGACGCCTCGTCTGTCTCTCTTGGTTCCGCCAGGCGTATAGAAGAGGGCAAAACGGCTCATAACCGATGAATGGCGTTAATTCATTTCGCGAAGCAATTTAGATAATCCCTCGGAGGTTGTGTTTGGATTTAATCGGAGGGGAATCTCCCACTCGACTCGCTCGCTCGCTCGCACACGTACTCGCGGTCATCATTCCAAAACGGGGATAGAAAACAGAAGGGAGTGCATATGTTCCCTGACGCGATACTTTGCATATGCGGGCGGCTCACCGAGCGCAAAAAAGATCAAGTCTTCGGAGATTAGGTAATATGATTGATGACCAATGAATTCTGCTCGTATGCCTCGTAGAAGAGGGGGTAGGGGGTAATTACGATGGCTTTGTTAAGTTCGAGGGATAATTTATGTATCTTGTGTGTAGATGATGGTATGGATAATAACTTAAATTGTGCGAGAAGTAATTAAAGTAAAATATTTCACGTTCGCTAGCCATTATGCTTATGTTGCTGTTGGTTTTCTCGCTCTCTCTCTCTCTCTCTCTCTCTCTCTCTCTCTCTCTCTCCGTGTCTATCCCTCGACGCACTAAAGATGTCATCATTAATGAAATATTATTCACAAATTATAGTTGATGATGATTTTCCATTCGGATTCCAGCCATTTAATCATCAAGGCTTATTTCGCACGTTTTTTTTTTAACTTCTATTAATTATATTCATGTTTTACATTTCCTTTACCTTAATAGAAAATGTTTTGTATGAATTGTGATTAAGAAAACTTTATGCATAAGGTGTGTGACATTTTCGAGTATTTTCTGGGAGATTTAATGGAAGGCGCGATATCTGGATAAACAATTTGATAATAATTTATTCATCCACCATATATTTTTAATACACATATGTATATTCGTTTCCTAGAAGACCGCATTCTTAAAATGTTAGTATTTTTTCAACAACGAGTTGATGTTAGGAGAAATTGATTCATTACTCAAGCTCTTGCATTATGTGCCGAGCTTGAAAACGCATGTTAATTTTCCTCGATGGATTGTCTAATTAAATTTTATTCTTATTATCAACACAGTTAGCATTATTCACAAGAAACAATTTAAATTTTCAAAATTTCAATTCAAGTTAATTGTCTCGTCTGCGTTTATATGATTAAATAATGCGGCACTATCTTATAAAATTTTTATTTCAACAGATACGTTTGAATAGATTGATAGGTTTTCTATAATAGAGATGAGAATATACGGTTTAATAATGAATTTCAAACAATTTCATAAATCCCTCGACTTCATTAATTATGTATTGGAAATAGTCGAGTAATTAGAAAAATTATTCACCCTAGCGTTTTCGGTATGCGCTTTTAAATCGTTATAGCTGTCTATTCATTAATATCTTAAAATTACGTAAACGATTCAACAAGATAGCCAAATTATCTAAGTATAAATCCTTGATAATAATAATAATAATAATGAGCTGTTGAATTAAATTTGTAATATACGTTAGCAATGAAAAGAACGCTGTGCGCCATTATATTTAGCTGCATAATATTTCTTTTACCAAGATTTATTTTAAACGCTAGCAGAAACAGTTTCCTTTTCGATTCATATTAAAAATCTCACATGCTATTAAATTCTTTATATTTAGAGAATTACGAAATATGCCTATAATATAAATATTCATGTAGTGTAGATTTGACACATTTGGCTTGGCCTTAGAACGGCCATTACGCGAAATGATGTGATATTATGTCGGAACTCGCTAATCTACAAATCAATCTATTCAAAACTCGTTTAAACAGATACGAAAGTCACTTTCAAAAGAGCGCGGTACTATTATAAATGCTAATTATAAAAATGCATTTGTATATCAGTGTAAAAATAAAGAAAAATACAATAAATATCTCGCGATGTCGAGCGTCAGTGATTTCGAAAATGACAAGACGTCACTTCGATTCTTCCATTTATAACGAAGTAGACTCAGCGAACTGCGGCTCGACAAGTGCGGCCGCCCTTTTTATCTAATCGCTGCTCATCCTTTAGAAATCAAGGTTGCACGTCCACATAGACCCTTTCACCCAGATATTTGCATGAATACAATTATCCTTTGCTTTCGTCCGTGAATTATTCAAAACTTGAGATATCAGTTTACTCGTGTCCTCCATCCCCAAACTTCTTGTATCTTCTAAATGTGCGCGCGTGAGCGCGTGCTTGCGCGTGTCTGTGCGAGTGAGCGTGAGTGTGTTTCTGTTTGTGTCCGCTCTACCTCTTTCTCATACTCTTACCATCTGCCACTCTTTCTTTCTTTAGCCATAAATTTATTTAGCACATATTTCTTATCTTATTAACAGTTAATCTTAACTGTAAATATTTGGAATTAACATCATTATTATAATAATTGTACTTCAATCTCATATTATATAACGGCATTATGTAACTTATATGGGATTCGTAAATTTGAATTTTGTTCAACTGAAATTTCTTAAAAAATTATATTTCTAAAATATTTCACGAAATTTGTGAACACAGTATATTTCATTAAAAATTCTTTTATTTATTTATTTATTTATTTATTTATTTTTTGTTTGTTTGTTTGTATTTTCACCTTCAAATATATAATATATATTTGAATTCTAATAGAAACAACAGACATAACATGAGAATGAAGATGGACAAAAATTTTTAACCATATATATTCTTATAATAATTTTTAGTCTAAGATGAAATATCTTCTTATTTTTCAGTTATAAATACAAATATATTTGAAAGTAAAATTATAAACTTTCAGTCATAATATAATTAAACTTTGTATATATCTTACAAAATATTATTATCACACCCTTTCGTATAAGAGTATATCAATTAAACAAAAAAAAACAAAAAAAAAAAAATATATATATATATATATATATATATGGTCATGAGACGATAATTTTGGAAATATTCTTATATAATCAATTTTATTGATAGAATACTTCTTTCATTCTCAATTGCTTTTTGTTTTCGATGGTTTAGTATAATTTTAGCCATTACAGTAATTTTCGTGTAATTTCATCGATTGCGGCTGGAATTAATTAATAAAATTACGTATAAACTGTAGTTTTCTTTCAATTTATTTCAGTTTTTTATTATTAAAATAAATGGATATTTCAAGCACGTGTAATTGATTTTATTATTCGTTATAAGCCGTTTACATTTGTAAACTACGATATTTATATTTAGAAGAATAGCAAATCTTACCATAACTTTTTAATTCTCATAAAAATTAATTTTTGTCAAATATAAAAGAAAAAAATTATCATTGATATCCTAATTGTAATAAATTACATTTATTTATTATGACTATACGTGAAACAACTATATATGATGTAACTATAGATGGCCGTATACATTACAATGTTTGAAATAAAATTTATAATACACAAAAATAGTTATTTCTTAATTTTAATATTCTTATTTTTTTTTTACTTACAAAATTGTGTACCGTATTTTATAGATTATGTAGAAAAATCGTATAAATTTTACCGAGATAAATAATAATTTATATTTTATTTTTAAAACGAAATTATTGCAGCTTTTCCAGTAGGTAAACAAGAAAAAAAAACTTTAATTAAAATGTTAAATTGTAAATGAATAATTACGATTTTTAAATGTGCTGAATTAATACTATTATTATAAAATATTGAATCAATAATTGTTTTATTTAAAATCTATAATGTGTGAATTCTTCATTAAGAATTGTAATTTTTTTCCCCCCTTAATATTTACTAAATAGCTTAAAATATATTTTATGAAAATTTTGAAAATAATCATAACGCAGAATTTTGTCGAATTTTTTATATATTAGAAAAAAATTTGCAAAAAATAAGCCTTGAAATATTAATGTTCATTTTCTTGAATAAATTAATTAATAACATTATATATTATGCATTTATTAAAGAATCAATATTAATTTTTTTATTGAAAATCCAGAAATCCATAAACTAATACCCACTTTCAAGGGAAAAAATTTTATAAAAAAAAGATCTTTTAATCCGGTCATCTCAAGATATTTCATGCACATTTTTCACCCATACAGTTATTATTTTGAATTTTACTTATGCATAACAATGAGTCTTTTGTGCGTATTTTTTGTATGACTGATGGTTGAATTTGCAGTTGCTTACTAAATGGCGCTAAATACTTCGTTGAAGTCTTTCACCTCGCCTGAACTCATGGATTTTAAGATGAGAATATGAGTTAACGGTTCACATAAATAGATTTTCTATACTATGAGTAATTCATGTGAAAGGCATAAGTTCGCCTTAAATATACCATAAGTACCAACCGAATCAATTTAGTATATAATTATAAATATTGCATTTACATAAACGAATAGGCGCATGAATAATTGAATGCTGAATAATTTCACACATCGTGACTAAGTAACTTTAAGACAATTGGATTACTTTTAAAGTTTGCGTGGTTGTGTATTTTCTAATAGTCATTATATAGAACTTTGCATCTAAAATTTTTCATTACTATTGTTTTACGAATTGGAGAATGCGTGAACCGATGTGTATGATAAAATAAATTAATAAATAATTAAACAATTATATATATATATGTAACAAGTAAGAAATTATACATCAGATAGTTGTTATTACGAATTTAATGCAATTTTTATATATTTATGTGAATATTTATTTATTTTTTTTTTTTATTAATATCTGTAAAAAATAATCTAGTGTATAATATAATTACTAGTCATTCATTTTCAAATACCTTCAATTCAAAAATATATTTATGTAATAATAAAAATTTTTTTCAATTTTATTCACTCAATTGTCTTGGATCTTGAGCACTTGATATATATGTTTACAATACATTGAAAAAGTCAAATTTTTAACAATTCTATAAACTTCGTATATTATATGATAATTGTACAAAAAACTTTAATTGAAAATTGTAATAATAGAAATATTAACTCGTCAGCTTAGAGTTAATTTTCATGCTAATACTCGTTAAAAATTATAAGAAACTAATTAATGAATCAAGTATTTAATATATATAAATTGAAACTTAAATATATAATGAAAATTCTATTATATTTTATATTATGGATAATACATTTGATTGAATATTTACCATAATATTGTATTATATCAAGTTGTGGAATGAAATTTCTTGAAGCATGCAATATAAAAATAGATTTTTCCTACAATTATTATTCATTTAATTATTTATGAGTCATTTAAGCTGGTTACTCATGAAAATTCAAAGTTCCCTATCTATTTAAAAGTGGGCCACGTATTAAATTTCTGTCTTTGCAACTGTGACAACAAACAGACTTTTACAAATTCTTCCTCCGACTTAATAAATCAGACTTTTGACAGACCAACTGCATTTCTTAAGCTCTAGATATATTAACGTTGTGCGATTTTATTGTTTTTATTTCAATATTTTCATATGGATAATGAAATTCAAAATCCAATTATAGATTACTATATGTAAAATTTTATAATATAGTATAGCTCACATTTCGTAGAACCTTATTAAAATTAATATTACAAGTAAATAATACCATAGGTATTTTATAAAAATGTAATTTTATATAGAACTTATAATTTCCCTGATCGTTCTAAATTATTCATTCGCATGAACATTATTTCTTAGATCTTTAAAAGCTAACGTGTTAAACATTAATTAATTGCCCTGGTAAATAAATAATGAAACTATCAAAATAATGAATATATGACGGGACGTGAAATTATATGAAACAAAATAATAATATCATACAAATATTATAAGATTTGTTTTATAATTAATTATACGGACATTTTCCATAAAATTCAGCTGCGGTATTTGTTAGAAACTCCGATATAATAAACTTTCTATTAGTTACCAGGAAATAGGATAGGTCGATTGAAACTAGCAACGCCAATGAAATTTAATTCTATGAGTTTTTGTCTATTCGGAACTATACTCTGCTTAACGGTATTACGTGTGGATTCTATTAGATGAACATATAAGTTATTGTAAAAATATTTTTAAATACATTATTTAAGCTTTTATTACAAATGATTATTATTATTGATTTTATCATTTAATGTTTTCTTTCATTTCTTTCTTTATAATGAATCTTCGGATCCATTAGTCATTAAATAATTCAATGTCAGCTAAAGATCGAGATATTTTCAGAATAATACGATGCTTTGAAATATACAAAATTGTAGTAAAACATTTGTCATTAGAATATTTTTGAATGATAATACAGAAATATTGTTTGGAAATAATTATCCAGGTAAGTATATATATATATATATATATATATATATATATATATATAGGTATGTAAATAATATTAGATTAACATTAATTATCCTGTCTTTTGATCTTTCATTTGCTGCTCGATAAGAATTATCGATCTATGAGTGATTATGGAGAGTGACGACAGCGTCATGCTCATAGTACCATTGTGAAAATTATATTTTCTTCATTTACTATGTGCTTCGCACGCATTAAAATATTCCAACATATTTTTTGAAGATAAAGGTAATAAATAGCGAGATGAGTTTGTACTGATGCGACTGATCTATTATAGGATGATATTGCACTTTCAGTACTTTCTTACCTTAATACTTTTAGACGTACAATGCATTGATTTTTGCATTTCTCACATATTCACCTTACACTTTAAAGTTTTTTTTTTCCACACATCGGGAATTACGAACGCGATACTTTCGCTTTAGTTATACGACTACAATCTATACCTACGCGTAACCTCATTATAATATCATCGGGCTCGATAATGCCCTTTTTATCTTATACAAGCCATTTAATCATTGCGGCCCATCCATCCTCGTTAATTGAATATTTATCAAAATATCGATCGCTATAGGAATTTCTTTTGAAAAATATCGCGTAATGTGAAGATCGTAGAAATTTCACAATTTACTTCTATCAACTTATCCGATTAATGACATCGATCCACGTCTAGGAGGAGCGCCCATGTACGGGGACTTGAGAAACATAATACAATCCATCTAGTGGAGTAAAGGAATTCTCAACTACCGTTGCCCCCACGATGAATAATCGGCTAGAACAATCGGTCAGCAGCTTTAATAATTAATTCGTCGAGGGCAATGAGAGCTTAAATCGAGAGCTTAAATCAAGAGTCCATTTGTCAGAGCTAGAACCGACGAGCGACCGTACGCATTAATTCTCACGGACAAATTTATCCATTTTTAAATTCCGGATGATTAATCGCTTACATCGAGTTTATAAGCGCATATAAGCGGCGCGACATTGCGCGGGTGTATAAACACGCTGTCGCTCGCGGGAAAAGGGTCTCGAGCATCGGCGACGAGTAATTGACGAACCGCGCGTCTGGCATCGGAGGTTGCGCGGGGGTTAGTGACATGCGCCGGACAGGTCGGAGTGCATCCGGCGAAACATCGGAACCACGAGGAGAGGGGAAAGTGGTGGCGGTAGAGCGGGACGAGGGCTCGCGGGGGTGGCGAAAACAGAGCGACGGGCTGCGTTCCCCCAGGTCTCGGCGATACACGGGCGCACCGCGTGAAAATACATACGCCGGCAGCTGACCCTTTCTGCCGACGCTCGCAGCTCCACCGCAGGGGGGAAATTTAATCGCTTCCTGCTGCAGAGGCGAGCTCGGCCCGAAGGAGCAGTCGTACAAACGCTGGATCTAGCCGGTCACCCGCCGATCCGGCCCCCGTCCTTGGTTCGCGCGAAGGAGAGGGTCGAGAGTTGTGGAAGGGACGTTGAAAGGGAAGGACATCTTTCCTCCGATTACTCTTGATTAACAAAACTCGACTGTGTTTGATGTTGAAATTTTATAGATAATTACGAAGTTGACGAGGAGCGATTACCGGCATCGGGTTTTTCTCATTAAACTGCGGTCAAAGACGCTCGCGCGCTCCCTCCGCTTAATACGCCTTTGCAAAGACCAAAGCCGTCGTCGTCTTGTCTCGTTACATATAGAGACAATGCGCGCGAAAATAATTTCCACCAACTGATCTCGACTTTCGCTATTCTGCTTCCTAAACTGTCTTTTATCTTTTTTTTTTTTTTTTTTTTTTTTTTTTTTTTTTTTTTTATATACATGACCGATGCTCTAATTCGTCTTCGCACTATCCAATTAATCTCATTATTTATTAGAATTTTTAGTGGTATATTTTATTTTATCCATATAGGCTTTTCAAGTTCGATATTAATTTCACGAGTTATAATGATTTCACGTCGTGGTATGCCAAGATCGACATACGTCATAAAAGAAATTCCTTTTCTAATTAATTTGACATTCCCTTGTGGTTTCGTTAGCCAATAAATATTCTTCGCTAACTATAATTAGCCTTACGGAAATACAATATATATCTATCTATCCATCCTATCTATGTATATATATATATATATATATATATATATTCATGTATGTAGCAATAGTATGAGTGTGCGCGCGTAGAATAACTGTCAGCCTTTAATTTTTGTTCAATAATCTCGCGTTATTTATTTAGCTCCTAAATAATACTCGCGATAGTGCCTTAGTATAAAAGTATTGGATGGGCACAATATTGTGCGGATCTCCCCTACAATTGTCGCACAGATCATTGCACAAAAGATCGATGTAGCTGTACTGAATTTACACATATATAAAAGCATCGTGAGCGTGAATAATTTTGACGGACGATCACTAACCACCCCAACGACCGATTGGGGTGTTCTAAATCACTTGTGTGTGCGTGTGTGCGCGCATTCACGCTCACATGTCGCTGTGGATCGAAAGATGGAATTCTTACTTAAATAAATAAAAGGACGTGTAATTGAAATTTTACATAATGCAACAGGAGGCGGGGTGTGATCGGGGAGAGGAATCTCATTTCGAAAAGCGATGGAAGTCGGGGATTGATGAGCCGGCAAATGGCAAATCGCGGGTAATTTCAAAATCCATTCCTTGAATTTACGACTATGTGGACCATCATCTCCACACCCCCACACATCATTGTAAATGGTGTAATATTGATAGATTTTTCCATGTTTCTAATGCCAGCGTGACAATCTGTTACTCCTGCTTCTCAAGGATAGCCAGGAATAATTTACTTAAGCGTCAACACTCGTTTCACTTTGTTTCCTTTTCTCCACTATTAATTACTCTATCCATCATATAATGATATTTAACGCAATATAATTCTTACTTATTAATGATCAATCGGTATATTGATATTAATATTAACAATAGCTCTCATAAAACCTTTTAAACCTCGATCACTAATATTCAACGTAAATTGTGATTCAATTTTACAATGTCATATCTTTAATGAACGTAAGATTTATATTTAAAGGAGCAAAAGAGTAGGAAATTTCATTAATAAAATTGTGTCATTTAAACCAATAGATTTAGTCACCAAATTATCAAGTTATCAAATGATTATGATAAAACATATATATATATATATATATATATATAACAATAAATCACTTACAATGCTTCAATCATGTAAGATATGCGTATCTTGTGATATTCAGTCAATTAGAAAGGAAATGTTGTAAAATCTTAATAATTCTTAATAATTAATTCCATTTCACGTGAAATAGTAATGAAATTACATTTCAATACGATATCACTGTATTAGATTAATAACATTTGTAACAGCAAAAGGACATTGTTTTATAATATTTTTTTTATATGGGCTTTAGGACAACGATAATTAAAAATATCATTATTGTTCTCTATCTGTCGATTTTTAGACATACTCGGAGCATTAAAAATGTATAAATCTTGAAAAAAATCGTCGATAAAATGTCAATTGTGCCTAATTGAATTTGGGAGATAAACATTACATAATTAGCGGGATACTGTAAGCTCGTCGACTGTTTAGATGCTTTGAAGAGGGGCCTATTTGCCTCGATCATGAGTAAATCATCATGAATGGCGGTATTGTAATAGAGATTCATCAATCTCCAAATGAAGAACTAAAGCGAGTTTTAGCGCTCGAGGCGTACAAAAATCGAGATACGGAACATCTGTAGAGACGATCTGTCGCCTCGTTTTCAGAGAAAATAACGACTGTCCAACTGCGCCCGCAGCACAGTGAAATAATTCGCAAACAGGCGGCACTGCAGGAGCCTATTTTCAAAACGGCGTCGAACATTGACCCTTAATGTTGTGGATACCTAAAGCAAGATTTCAGTTTATTATGTTGCCTTTTACGTAGACACGGCGCGTATTTTCTTTGCTGTGTCTACAGGGAAAATCCGGAGTTAAGTGAAAAGTGGATGACAAGTGTGTTCTCACCAGTCCTTTTCGTTTCATGTATTTTATGGAGTGATGCATGTTCGTTAGAACCAACGAGAAAATGATCGAAATCCACGACTGTCCATGCGACTGTATAATAATTATATTTTTGTTTAATAAATACATCAGATTTTGTCAAAGTCAGCGCAAGCCCCAACCCGTACTTTCTATTTCATTTTAAAATACTTACGAACTTATTTTTACTACTCATAATGTTTCCTATGTGGGATTCCATTTTAATATGAAAACCTTTACCATTATTAATAATGACAATAAGAACTGTCACGATAATGCATAGTAACAATTTCTTTCAATATTAACATTGAGAAATCGTAATTAATTGACTATCCACTACTATCCACATTCATTATATACAATTTGCAAGACTTTAAAATAAAATTGTACTCTATTGTAGTAGAATGTTGCACGAATAAATATTTATAACAAATAAATTATAATTAATGAATGTAATCATTGATCAGGCTTTTGTGAAAAATTTATTCTACGTATTGATATGGAAAAATTGGGAGAAAACTAATACTTTGAAATATCAACGTTATTCTCTCTGTCTTACTTCAACTTTCATCGCTAATTCTTTTGTATGTAGATATTAATTTCAAACGGTATTATCCCTTTTATTTTCTATAATTATTTATTTACGTAAATTTAACCCATATTATATTAAAATTATTATTTTATAATGAAGTATAATAATTAAAAGTTCATATATATATATATATATATATATATATATATATATATATATATATATATATATATATATATATTTATATGTTTTATTTATTCAATTTATTTAATAGGAAACAAAAATATATATATATGTGTGTGTGCATGCGTGTGTGTGTACGTGCGTGTTGGCTCGTGCGTGTTGGCGCGTGCGTGTCTGCGCGAGCATGTGTATGTGTGTGCGTGCGTGCGTGCGTGTGTGTATTAAAGACAAAATCTAAATATAACTGGGGTTTCGATTTCTGTATACGTAGGCTATAAATCCTTGCTATTTTGGTTTCGAGAATATTCTGCCAAAACAGCATCCCAACTAGCGTACATGATTTTCTTGAATTCAATGTTCTTTTAGCATTGATTTCTTGTTTTTATAAAAATAGTTTACATATTATGAATCCAAAAACGAGTTATATAGGAGATGATAGCAGCTTTACACGGCAAAAAGAGTAAAAATTATCTCGTATTTCAAATACAGTTTGCATCAATTTACTTTCTCTCTTTTCTCATCCGTACTCTCCTCCCTCCCTCCCTCTCTCTCTCTCTCTCTCTCGCTCTCTCTCTCTCTCTCTCTCTCTCTCATTCCACTATCTATCTATCTTTCTTTCACTTTCTCCCTTTCTATAATTCTCCCAAACCGTTCATACGTTGATCTAAAAATGAATTTAACGTCTGTCAATAGCAAGATTTCTACAGTTACAGTGCCATGGAATTTTAAATAAGTGTTGCATCCCCTTAAAATTACCTCTGGCTCGTTTATTTCTTTCTCGTATCACTCTCGAATATTTTTACAAGTGATCAATTCTTGACAAGCGCGATTTACTATAATTATGTAAAAGTGAAAAGTCTATCGGACCGTAATACTTTTAAAAACATTGTTAATACAAGTCTATACAGCTTATGCAATGCACAACGTCATTGCAATTACGTGGATATTAAAATTATAATGAGGAATTTGATTGGCAGACGTTAAATAGATTAGGTCAATTGCCATTTTTTACTATATCTTATAATTATTGATTCAAATTTGAAAAGAACATTATTTATACAATAGAAGAATTTTATTTGTATGGTTTATTTATCTCAATTTTTTTTATCTTCTTAACAATATGCTAATCTATGCTTAATTTCAATTGTACTGTATATTACTTAGATTTTAGACAATCTATTTAAAAAAAATGAAATGTGTGCAAAAAGTAATTAAGCAGTCCCAAGCAAAAATAGGTATAACAATATGATTTACTTGTTAAGAATTATGATAAATATTCGAAATATTAGAATTTTCAGTATTAAATAAAGAAATGTTGAAATCATTATTGTTACATCGTTGTGAATGAATAAAGATAAGTATGAATTAATTGAAATAAATCTAGCATTAATAATAAATTTTTTATATGGTTGAGTCTAATTTAACATCATAATAAGGAAAGTATAAAATATTAACAATAGTATATATATATGTGAGAAATTAAATTAGTGTCGTTTGACATAATTCGATAAGCTGACAAAGATTGTGAAAGATTTTCTTATAATCTTGAATAAAATTATAACTGTCGCAAAATAGCTGTATTATTCTTATATGTAATTTTGAAAATGTCTTCAACAATAATTTGTATGATATGTTAGATTCTGAAATTACCTATTGATTTATTATGCCTATGTATTTTTTTCCTATTAAAATTTATATTTTATCATTATATTTTAACCATATTAAAAGTACTTTAAATTTGTCTTGCAAAACCGAATATCACGTATGATTCTCTATAGTTTTTGTAATTTAATTGAATATATATATATATATATATATATATGTATGTATGTATGTATGTATGTATGTATGTATGTATGTATGTATGGATATATTTATCGTGTTCTTTACTTCATAATCGAAAATAAATCGAAACAAAAACGTGAATAATATTATCACTTGCTTTGTTTAAGGACGATTGCATTACAATAATTTTTAATCGCAGAAACTTCATGATCTAGCAGCAGATTATGAATTATGCATTACTTAACTAATCCTTTAAAGATTAATAAGAAACTTAATATAAATCAGGCACATCCGGAATTATGGAAGCACATCTGTTTAAAACATTTTAATTAAACGCATTGGCAAGTCCATCTTGTTAAATATCTTGACAAATATCTTATGAACGTAAGATTGAAATTTTCAGCATATAATCTCGCGTACAAAAGTATGGAAATGTAAAGCTTAATCGAAGTCGAGGAAAAGAAAGAATGACATACGACTGGAAGCGCGAGAAAAATTTATAGTCACGATTGAAAGAGTACTTCAATAAACATGAAGTAGCCGAGAAGAATAGAAAGACGAACTAAACGCATGTCACATGAATTTTCCAGTAGAGAAAGCAAAGGTACACTTTATCGCTAACGGCAATGCTTAATGATACTGAGCTACGTGCGTGCGCCCGCTCGTCTTATCTGTCGCACTCACGCATATGAGGGGATTCGCGGGTGATTCGAAAGCTTGACGCTATCTCTATTAAACCTCGTCCTGATAACTTTCATCTTAGCGAGCGCGCGCACTTATAAACGCGTGTATGTTATTTCGCGGTCTCGTGCCTCCCCACGGCGATATGTAATAAATAATTATGAGCGACGTGATATTGTGAAACGAGTTCGAGTTTACTTTGCAGTACTTGATAGCGGCAGATGACGTGCCGCGATTATATACTGGATGTGACGTCACTCAAGCAGACGTTACCTCCTCGCACGCTTAATACTAACTATCAATTCTCCTTATTCTCTACGGGTTTCGCAACTTTAATGGACTCATAGTTAGAATCATGAAGATTCTCCTGTGTTGTTTTCTATTACTTTAATCTTCAGATGCTTAATTATGCTAATGCGCGCTGAGATTTATTGGGATCGTAAAGGAACGAAGATATTTTTTTTTATTAGTCATTTCATTTATAGATTATCTGGCACTTCTAATAATAATTTCAGCGGGTGTCCTGACATTATCGGTTAGTTTTCATTATTTTTCAACATCATTTTATTACGTCGTCAAATTACTGCCAATTGAGATAGAAATACAAGGATTTTTATAAATGTCATTATATACTGATTGTGGAATTAGATTGAAATTTGGAATAGCGAGTACTTTGTATTCAGCTTCGATTAATTTACCTTCATGGAGAAACCATTTGATGAAAGCATAAATATTATCTTTTCAACTAGTAATAGTAAACTCCAATTACATTTTCATCGTCATTTTATTCTTTAAATAAGGAAAAAGAAGAAGAAAATTTCTTCCCTTTACAGACACATACGTCGATGTTAAAATAAATATTGAAATTAAAACGAATAGCAGAACTGCGCTTTTTCTTACCTATATTTAGGTAATTCGATTTATCATTTCAATGTGATAATTAATATGAAGGTCGTTAAGCGTAGTATTATTCACTGATAATTAAATTAATAGCTCGACATGTAATCAACGGATTAGTTTAAGTTCAAAGAACTCATCAACAAATAATCATTTGCTATGTTTCATTTACGTCATCGTCTTATTTAATTAACCTGAAATAAGTATTTCAACAATGAAACTCTTACAGCATTACGTGCTTTCTACAAATTCTATTTATGATTTACCAGTAGAAAATAATACGTCAATGCTGATCAATGCTAAGATAAATGTTCTAATGCGCGTCTACTTGTCGCAAAATATTTAAATAATTCTTAATCTTATTTAAAAAGCATTTGTTTATATTATCTGTAAATACATTAAACAGAGCTCGATAATCAAATGAAATTATCCAAAAATTTCCTCGTTCTATAATATTTATTACAGAAACGTCGACAGCTAATGTAGTTTTGTCATTGAGTAAATCAGCATATCAAATTGACAAATCAATGTTAATTAATAAAGAATCATAATGCACATAACATGTATATTTAGTTGATTAATTAATATTAATTAATTAAGTCATCGTATCGCATCGATATACTTATTTCAATTAACGCGCGGAATTTAGAATAAACGCCAATGTATAATCTAGATTTTGATATTTCGATAATTCAATATTTGACAGTGAAAGTTTTGATCTTATTAACGAATTAAATTAAGCCTTTGTGCAGAGATGAAATAAAAAAAATTATAAGATAAATAGAATAAATAATATAAAAAGTTAAATAAGATATATTGTAATGTTGGAAATGTGTTTATTTAATATTCCCGATCGTACGGTTTTTTTTTTTTTTTTTATAAACAATCAATAACATTACTTGAGAATTTCTTTCGAGTTATTTAGATTTTTCTTTTAATTAATTAATGCACAGTGCTTTCTTTTATTAATTATAGTAGTAAAGGTGAAATATTTAATGTACAAGATGTCGTTTTCTGTCATGAATCAGTATCTATTTATATTAATTATTTTTTATATTTGTATATAATTATCGGTGATGTTATTAGGAGAAGTGAAACAGAAAGAATTCCACGTGTATCCATTCATTCGCGAATAATCGTCATTCAAGAAAATATTTAGTAAAATCAACTTATATAGATTTCTTGATTATAGAGAGTAACGAACTTTCAAGTAGCATAAAGTTAGATTGAAGCTTGAAGATCATCAGTACTTTATAATTTTATAAAACATAAATATAAAGTTCAGTTTGAGAGGAATAATGAGTAGAAATATGTTTAAAAGGTTTATGCTTATTATAATTATGATCATATAATCAGTAATAAATTAAACCGATCGACAACAAGTGAGTATGTCGTGATATTATTACGTAATTTAAGCATTAGCTGGAAGAAAGAAATTAAAATTCATGATAATTGATAAAACATTTTTATTATTATTATTTGACGAATAAATTTTAATGTCTTAAATGTAACGCATTTGTCCAATGAAACGAATCATCAAGAATAATATCGAAGCTATTTTTAAACAATACATTCTCCTGTCTCTCTCTCTCTCTCTCACTCTCTCTCTCTCTCTCTCTCTCTCTCTCTCTCTATTTCTCTCTCTACATATAAATTGACATTGTATCGAGGCTGTTGGTTAATTCGTAGAGTAGGATGCACAATTTAATATGGTTAAGTACGTATTAGAGTAGCGGATGATTGAATTACATGAAATAAAAAACAAAAACAAAAACAAAAAACAAAAAAAAAAAGTAACAAGAATTTGCAACATTAATTAAGATTTAGTGTTAAGTAAATAAAGTATTGCCAAGTTTTGCAATATTTCATATTGCAAATCGATTTCATTAGTGTCATTGATTTACCGAATTATTCAAAATTCTTCAATTAAGCGGATAATTGTATGCCTAACAATAGTCGTTGATTAAATTCTAATTTATATTATTAAGGTGTAATTAGAAAGTCCTTGTAAGTAAAATTTGAAGGGAGAATTAAGTTTGCCTATCCTTTTATCCTACTATATTCAATATTATCCATACTCTAAATTACTTTATATAACTAATATTTTTAAAACATAAATCCGTTAATTATTATTTTTCATTTTTTTACGAGCATTACACAGACCACTCATATATATATATATATATATATATATATATATATATATATATATATATATGTGTGTATGTATATATTTTTTTCACATTTTTTAAGTATGACTAAGTACAATCGTAGCGTTCTTTTTTCTTTCGTAATGGAACACCAGTAAACAGAATTCCAGTCATCCGAATTCCCCTGGAGATTAGTCTCCCGTTATAAAAAGCCATTTAATACTCTCCTTACATAACAAATAAATAGGATGAAGTTCAGTGACAAAGGCGACTACATGCAAGAATGAAATTTGTATCTGTCGCGCATCAAACTAATGAACAGCGATTGGTGTCGGAGCGACGCCCCGCACCCTGCACTAACGAAACGCGACAACGAAATTTAGCCGCCGCCCTCTGCCCTCGAGAATGTCACTGTGGACCTTGTAATTCCATCGTACAATTTAATAAAAGTCTCGGACTAAGGCGAGTTCGAAGGATTTTCTCCCGTCTCTATAACCCTCTCGAGGCCAAATCGCGCTCCTCACTCCTCCCGTATAATAACCCAGGCTAGTCCTCACTCGCTTCATCCTCCTTTCTCGCGAGGGCAGACGGGGCTCCGGGGATTGTCTATTTAAAGCTTGCTGTCACGTCCGACAGTTTATACATTCGTCGCATTCGTATGAAAAAGGCTGTAAGCGACAGGACGACGACGACGAGCCGACGGGCCGACGGGCCGACGGATCAACCCCTCAATTGCGCACGTCAACGCGAACAGTGCAGTTTCATTGACGAACGCACTCTTCACCCTGTGCACGCGAGTTCTGCATTCGATTCGCCGAGTTGCCGAAAATCAGACCGATGATTTTTTCTTTTTTTCTTTTTCACCCGCTTCGACTGGCTTTCATGGCGGATGCCGAGTGGGACGGATGGGGGGGCGGGGGGGGGGGGGGGGGGGGTGGATGGATGGATGGATGGTAGCGAGAATTTTAGGACCATACCCATTGATTACCCATTTCATTCTAAATGTTTACGTAGCTTTTCTAGCGATCAATTACGTTCTTTTAATATCGGCCAATTCGGGATGAGGGACTCGTGGGTTAAAAATAATTTAATTATTCGACGGTTGTAGCACGCGAGCCATACTATTTGACTTCATTCATTGTAATCGCTGGTTTTATAATAAACCTACTAATGAACAATGGCATCTTTATCAATAACCAATGGAAAAAGTTTATTCAATTCAAAGGGAGCTAATTAGAATAGAGAATGTCTGTGGCAAAATATCACTAAATATTATGCTAGATGACGATTAAAAAAAAAAAAAAATAAAAAAAAAAAAAAATCACGTACCCAAGGCCCAAAGGTCCATTGCGTTACAAATTATGTTCTACAAATTTATTTAATTGTTAATTTATTTTTCAATCAAACTTCTGATTAGGAACGTTAAATATCTTCTAGGTTACCCAATTGCAAATACTCCTTCACAGTGAAATTATTGATAAGCAATTGTTGCATTTTAACATTTAACATCTTATTAATTATAATATTTATCGTAAAAACTATCAAAATTAAGTTTTTCCAAATTTTTCATTTTAAAGGACATTAATGAATCGTTTTTTTTTTATTTTTGTTTTTTGTTGCATTAAGTATAATTAATTTTGATAATGTTTAAAAAGAATATTAATGAAACAACCTTTCGTTATTATTTTACTCGTTAAATTCTTGAAAGATATTTTTTAGCTTAATTCAATAATTACTCGCATTACTCTGTAATTTTAACAATGTCAAAATTTACGTCTGTTATCTTATTTAAACAATTAAGTTTGCCTCGGAAAAATATTCAATATATATATATATATATATATATATATATAAATATATTTAACTTGATCAAATACAATAAGTCTGATTATTATGCCAAATTCCTGCCAATATGAATTTTATTTGACACTATAGGCTTTTACATCCGTATATTAAGTTTAAATCTTTCAAGTCACTTTGATTTAATTAAAATTTTAAATATTTAAAAAATTTCATGACATTAAATTATCTCTGCAAAAATAAAAAGTAAACTGTACTTTAGCTGTAGTTAAATATTCTCTGAAAAATTAATGAAACTAAATTAATCATATCGCGTGGGAATTAAGTACTTTTGGCCATCAGCTTTTTTTTCTACATTATTATTATTATTATTATTTATTTTTTTTTTGTTTTCGAAATTTCAAATTAATAACATTTTTTTAAAGATACTGATAATCATATGAAATATTATCGAAATTACGTTGATAATTTCGTTATTTCTTTTTAATAATTACTTAAACGAGTAAATAACTCAATTTTTTTAATAATAATTTATCCCGAAAAAAATTATTTATAATAATTGCACTGTCGTTAATGATAATTAATTCGAAGAAAGTGAGAAGCACAATCAATTATATTATTGTTATTATTATCATTATCAGCGTCATCATTTTAAATTAATAATGAAATTGTAAAAGAAAAAGAAAGAGAGAAAAAAAATTAATAAGTAAATAAGCGAGTGTTGTAATGTAATTTTTGTTCGCACGATCATTCAAATTATCCATTTATTATCTATAAAAGTTCGAGTGGAACTGTATTTTATTGTCACAATGTCTTTTTTCAATACAAATATGATATTAATAAAATAACAAATAGCTATAATAAATGTTCACGATTCTATTGCATAAAAGCAAGATGATTTTTAATTTTACAATTACAAATCCTTAATAGCATGGGAATGTAATTTTCATCCGCGGAAAGTCATGTTACATTATCAAACGAAATATCTTACATTACAATGAAACGAATTACAAAGGTTCTGGCTGCTTTACAATTAAATGTCGTTCCCCAGCCAAATCATTGAGCATGCATTCATTACACGAGCTTCTGTAAGTAACGATAAATCATGTTAAAGCCGAATCATTATGTAAAATTCAGTAGAATAAAAGAAAATCAAAGCTAAGGAGAAAAGCATAAATCACAACCCGACTCAACTGTCATAATTTAACTGCGCACTTTTTCAAACAACCCCACCCCCAAAAATGCCCACCCATAACTTTGCATCAAAGCCCGTAGTCGATGAATTGTAACATAAATAACCTCGGCATAACGAGGAGTGCAACTTTACGACGGCCCCTCCTCGTTAAGGCTACTTATCGAAATGCGCGCGAGCGCTTGCAAAAAAGACGTCTTATCTCACTTTTACGAGAAGAGTTTGATCGCTGTGACGCCACGTGGATGCATCCAAAAGTCTTTTTTCACTGTTTGTTTTGTTTTGTTTTTTTTTTTGTTTGTTTTTGTTTTAGATTGCTTACCTCCAGGAGTAGGCGTACGGTCGTTATGCTCGAATTTCAATTGATTCGAATAAAGTTGTCGGCTCTATTTAGAATCGAGAATTTTTCATTGCAAAATGTAATTGTATCGGAGAAGTTGACGTCTCGTTTCGTTTATTTGTTACGCCAGCAAATTGTATATCTGCTAGATCGGAAAGTCAAGTGACTCGGAGTTTTAATCCTGGAGTTGCGGAGCCGCCGTTTTAAATTTAGATCTCAGTTTATTATTTCAAATTCTGCGGCTTATTAAGCCTATACTCTTTTTCACATCTTATCGCAGTTGATTATTATTACGAATATTTTGGCACAGAGGCGTAAAGTAGAGTAACAGAGAAGTAGAGAAACAGAGGAGTAAAGTTGCGATAGCAAACGCATTTGCGTCTTATAAATTTACTTATTAAGTAATAAGGCACGTTTCATTTAACTCAAAGCAGTACGTTTATTTTTATTTAACAGATACAAGCCAAGGATATCTCATAATTTCTGTATATTTAATCATATTATAAGAATTAATTATCTACTGAAAGCTGTGCTTTCATGAGATAATTATCTTGAAAGTCATCCACTAATTAGCAATGGCTGTTGTAAATTGATTAAAAATTTTATTTTTCCGGTAGAATGTGTATTTCGCATCAAACGAGTACACCTTATATCGGATTACGACTATTCGTAAAAATCGTTAAAGCCATAGTCAATGATACTGACTATGTTAACATTAACAGAAATTATTATATAAAAACACTTATAAAAGCATTATATTGTTGATAAAATTAACCACTTTCGCTCCAACTATTATTATTCATGTAATTCATAAGGGAGGCAAAAATTTTCGAGAAAATTCGAGAAAATTCGAGAAAATTCGCAGAAAAATCTTCGTAAACGCAAGTCATCCGATGAACAATTGTTATTATGGGAACGCGTATTGCCGTAAAAATATCTTATAATCAGTTACCTTACGCACATACAACGTTCTATAAATTCAATCGTGCATGATCATTCTCTCGTCACTTTATAAATTTTTTTACTTTCAGTACGAAAGACGTAAAAAGTAAAGTGTCGTAAGATTGATTTAATTACCAAATTGTAATCACTTAATAAATACAGGCAGATACTGAATATTAATAATCAATAATACTTGTTGTATAAACTAATACAGTGTTTTAATAAAACGCCGTTCACTCGGATTTTTAATTACTTTACATATTCAAAAGTTAAGTACAATAAACAGATTAATTTTAATATTCAAATATGAGGCAATCATGAATTTTTGCATGCATGGAATTATTTTATAATCGTCTTGAAATTTTATTCATTAAATTCGTTATATTATTTTTATTATTCCTTTATTCTCATCGCATCATCGTAAATCAAATTAAATGGACTGTATTTAAATAGTAGTAAAACGACTGCGAGGTGTTGGTACCATTATGTAAATGAGTTGGTATGGGTAATGAGAGTAGCGATGAAAACAGGCAGCTCATAGAAATATGTTTAAATCAAGAAGCAATAATGTTTATAATCTTTGGTATAATAAGTCGGATATTGGAAACTATATTATTCTAGCGAAACATAAGTTAGCGTTGCCATTGAGCGCGATAGACTGGCGACACGTTAATCGAAGAGTCAGCAGCTTTTATTTAAATTATCGACAATTTAACGTAACGTTAACAAAGACTATTTATCAATAAATCTCAAATTCTAATTAGGCTAAAGGAGATTAATTGCATTACTATAAAACTATTAGGCATTGGCAGTGCGCGAAGGTGAAGAGAGAGAGAGAGAGAGAGAGTGAGAGAGAAAAAAAAATAATAAGGGAACATAACGAGAACGTTAATTAATTGTAATTGCATTTCTACACCAACGATTATTATAAATTGCTACATTATTAGAATTATCATAGTCTTGGATAAATCATGGAAGACTGAAAGTAATTGACTTGCAAGAGATGGACATTTCTTTATTTCAGGAATATAGTTGAATCGATAGTTTATGAGCGTAGGACCGTAAGCGGTCATTCGAACGTAAATACATTCGGCTTTAACTTAAATTAATTCGCTTAAATCTTACTTATCACAAAAGACATTAATTTTGACAATCGGGAACTTATAAATTCTATAATGTCACATATGCGTGTACAAAAGTTCTCGTGCACATGTACGAAAGCATTAAATATTACGATGTGCTTGCGCCTCTACACAGCCACACAGCCACACAGCCACATCTATACTCGTACTATACTCGACATAATTCTGTACGAGCTTATCAAATATAATCAGCATAAAGTTGTCCGACACACGTCGCCATAAGCATTTGTTCGCCGAGCATAAGCAATTCTTTGTAGCCACGGGGCCGTACGGCGAGTGCTCATCCACACTGGCGGCGACAAATGTCGACTTTGTAAGCTTTCTATCTCGATCGGGCATAAATGAATGCTTAATACGAGCATGGAATAGCAGCAAGGGCGACCTCGAGGTGTCCGTGTCTCTCTCTCTGCGTGTGCGTGTGCGTGTGCGTGCGCGCGCGCGCGCGTGCGTGCGTGCGTGTGTGTGTGTGTGTGTAGTTGGGCGACGGTGGGACAAGATGTATGCGCCTGCGTCACCTTCATCTACCCGCCCGCCCACCCCCTCGACAAACCCCACCTGCTTTTTCCTCGTCGGCTCTAATATGGCGGGCGCGACGATTACGATTGAAAAGCGCGTTTATCGTTTTGCTATCTTTTATCATGCGCACGTCACCTCGTACGGGATAAAATATTTTGTACTTTTTGAAACAGTGATGTATCGGTGATATCTTGTACCTAACTACGCCCTACGAGCGATTTATCATTCTAATATTAAAAAGTGTAATTTAAGAGCTCCGACGCGGGGCTCCACTCATTCGAGTTAGCGTGGCAGAAAAAAAATTCATCTGCTTTTTATTCTGCAGCGAATAATTCCCTATTTCCCTATTTTAGGGCAAATAGATCCCTTTGAATTTCTCTATGCATTTACTTGCATTTATCATGAGATGGTATTACTTTGTAATACGAATAATTAATTTATAAAAAGACGGCTGCTCGGGCGTTTAATAAATTACTTCTCTTCCGAGCAAAAACTTTAGAATTTGTTGCACACCTTTTCATCGACTATTGCTTTTTCATCGCTAGACTCATAATACACTCGAAAAATAAAACGAAAGCATTAATTTATAAGATTAATTTAAAAGCTTTTACAGTAATTACTTCAATAAGAATGGTTAAATTTAGTCGGTTCTTCTATCTGACGTCGTACAAGTCATTCGACTATCGAATGACGCGTATAATCACAGACACACTTTTATCTTTTTATATTTCAAATTAATATTTCATTAGCACGTGGAATTCAAATGCAATAGAATTTAATAATATTTAAGCTGTTTATTTGAAGTCTATTGAGCTACTTATTCAATGTTATATCGATTAATATTAAATTTATTATGTATTTCGTTTTTCATTATTTTTTTTTTTTTTTTTTTTTGCTAAATTTCTTATTGATATTTATTATAAAAGTACTTAATTTTTCTTTCTTTTTTTTTTCCAATTGGGAACGATTATTTCTTAACAGTGAATTAAGTAATTTTTATGAAAAAGATATTTAAATCACCCCCCCCCCCTTGCCGCAACCGCTAGACTAATGTTTGCTTATGATACAGAAATACGATAGAAATTAAGAAATTAGATAATGTTTTTACGTGAAAATATTTATTAAAAGCAATTCTATCACTTTCTCTCGCTTTCGTACATATTTATAAGATTCAAAATACAAACTAAAGCTGCGACTTAATAAGCGTACATTCATTCGGGAGCTGCGTGAAAAGAATAAATCGAATAATATTTAAATTAAAAGCAATTTTCTAAGCTTGCATATCTGCATTATTGCATTATTTTATTAAGTAAATGTCTAATATCATTATGTATATTTGATATTAGTGTTAGAAATTAGATAGAAATTCAGTAGAAAAATTAAAAAAAAAAAAAAAAAAAAAAAAAAAAAAAAAATAAATAACCTAACGTATTAAATATCGCAATATTCGGACTGTGATAAATCAAAATTTTTGTAGTCCATGACATAACTTTAAAATTAGAACATATGATCGACGAGTGTGTCAAATGAAAAAATAAATAAATAAATGAATCGAAGGGGCGGGGAGGGGGAATTGAAATCGAAAATGGCTATCCCAATAGATCATCAATAGTCGTCCATGTGGTACTATTTCACATTTTGGATAAAAATAAACTCAGGTGTATATTTTAATGAAAAAATGACGCGTAGGAGCAGGAGGAAGTAAAAATATTATTATTTTACAAGATAAATGAAATCTTGATTTTGTTTTTGTATTGTTTACGTAATTGAAAATCTATCATTAATTAGAAAAGACTGATATTCACTTACAAGCTATCGCGTCCAATGATTTATTAAATTTTACATTCAACATTAGTAATGAATTATTATCTTATATTTTTTTTTTCCACATTTACAAATACCTTCTGCCATTACAATTATTATTTCAATATTTTTAATGGTCTTTTATTATTATTTTTTTTTTTTATTTTTTTTTTTATCCAACAGTCTCTCGCCGAACTCTTAAAATTTAAATAACTCAGGATGAATATAAATAGGAAAGGAGACAACTCCTGATAAAAAGCGTGACATTGTGAGAGAAGCAGTGAAAAGTGAGAGATTGTAATGCATGCGAAGACATAAATCGAACTTTTGTATTTCCGCCATCGACTCGATCCAATGTGAACGGGCGACATGGGAAAATGGAGCAATATATTTTTTTTTCCTTCCTTTTTTTCTTCTATTTTTACATTAGGCATACCGTATGGAGAGGAGTTGAATTTTTCAATATGGTCGTATCGACAGTCGACGCTTTACTACTCAATGTCACTCAATGCCTAACACTTTCACCACTCCTTTTGAGCTCACAACTCGATTTGTACTATTAGAAATTCAAATAATTATGAGATAATTTTTCGTCGAGTATTGCTCGCGAGCAACGTTCAGCCCCGGAGATCTACGGGCCCACTGCCACTTTTGCAAATATTATTGACAGCCATTATGCTCGCGTTAAATCATAATGAGCATGATAAGGATGGATATAATTACAATATTATTAAGCCATTAGTTTTTAAATAATCGATATGAACGTCTGCACGTCTACTCTGCAAGCGACAGCAGCTTCAGCTCGATATAAGCTCAGGCTGACGATAGCAAGTATTTAAGCTTCGAGGGTAACGTTGCGATGTTGCGACAAACAATATAAGGACGAGCCCGTACATCATCCGGCAATTGAATAAAAAAGCCAGCAGTGCGAAGATGAAAAATCTTGGCTAACCCGGTCGAGCGTCGCTGTGGCTTAAACGATATTCCGATCACACCACAAGTACATTAGCTTTTGCGCTAACAAGCCTTTGTCTCCGCAACGAGCCCAATGATTCTTCACGTCCGTCCGGCCCGACGGGGGTCAATTAAATCCGAGATTCGTCGGAAAGGCGCATCGATCCCTGGAGGCCTCGAAAGAAATAAGACGAGAGAATAGAGAGCCCGACTCTCTTCTACCCTCCTTACGTGCGATGTCTTCTGGCGCATGAATTTCCAGCCCCGTGGAGTCTCGGGGGCGCAAATTTTTCATGCGTAGTCCTCCTTTTTGCTGGATGAAGGCAGGACTCGGGGTCTCGGTATCTGCCACTGCGAGGACTCGCTCCTTCAAATTAATATTTAGCGCCAAGTTCGACCCTCGTGCCGCTCTACTCCCGAATATTCCCCGCAAGGCTCTACCCATTGCCCGCATAACTGATTTTATCCGAACCTACGGCTTCCGCTACCTCACCTATCAACTTTTCATCATTATAACAGTTGTTTTTTTCTGTTTTTTTCTGTTTTTTTTTTTTTTTTGCTTACTTCGTTTTTTGTTTTTAAGCGAGAGAGGGAGACTTATGGCTTTAATAATATGGTTCTATAATGCGTATAATTGTTCTATCAGCTCGGCAATGGGTTATTATTACCTTACGGCCAAAAATTCACTTCCCAACCGTTCGTCTAGTCCTCTCGGCATTTAGTTTAGAGAATCCTAAGCGTAACATTGACGCGACGACTAATAAATCAACATTTTCTTCCTTCATAAATTCTTTTCAAAATATATGTCTAGGATTATGGAGCGTGATGCCTTCTCCAATTAGACCTTTTCAGCAGCAGCAGCAGCAGCAGCAGCAGCAGCAGCAGCAGCAGCAGTGGACGATAATTGCGTAATAATTTACAGCGGAAAAACTATTACCTATACAATGTAACCTCTGAAAGGAAAGGCAGTTCCTTTAATGAACTAATGGCTGAAGCTTCTTCGCGGTATAATCAAAGATTTCAAGTTGCTCGATCAACTACATTATTCGTCCGCTGATTTTATTTTACACTTCATTTTCATACAATCGTGACTTATGATTGGTCACGATGAATTAATGCCCATTGGTCACTAATGACGCAAGCTAGGCTCATATTACAAGTCAATGTCCATCTGAATGCAATCTTAATGCAATTTTTAAGTATCTTGGATATTATCGAGCTCCTCGTGTAATGTCCAACGATTGTCCAAGTCCAATTGACGCTTGTGTAATATCAAAAATATAATTCTCATTAAACTAATGCCGAATGTATGTTTTATTGTTTTTCTTTTCTTTACAACATATCGAATTTTAGAATGTCTTCTCAAAATTTCCTTCCAACCAGACGTTCGTAATTAATATTGAATAATGTAAAAATCTAAAAAAATGTAAGAAAAAAAAAAGTACCTAATCACTTAAGCTCTCGGCCTACAACGTTTACCGCATAAATTTCTCATTATACCCGCCATAAAATTACTTTTTGCATTTCATAAATTTATATATATATATATATATATATATATATATATATATATATACACGTCCATCGGTAGCTCGAGTTGTAAAGAATAATTTTGTTTTTTATTGGTTTAAGATAATCAATAATTATGAAATAAAAGATAAAGTCGACAGGGCGCATTCAGCATACGTCTATTCGATTCAAATGGCGTCAATTATACTTAAGGAGTCCATTGCCTAGCTGTAGGTTTCATTTTCGAACGCGTGTGCTGCAAGAATGCGCGCGCCCACGAAAATCACAATGCACAACTTTACGTTAAGTCAATCGTACATAAAATTATCGTCGCGATAAGACGGACAGCCACTCGATTCAAGTATTGTTTAGTAGTAACGAAGGTCCGAGCGGCATAGAGGCTGCGCGTGGTGAATGGATGAGTAGCCGAGAATAAGGGAATAAGTATCGAGGAGCGAGCTTAATTAAATCAGAGTTAAGTCCAAAAAGAAAAAGAGCGATATCAATTTTCATGGTGCATTCTCATTCCCATGGAGACCCTCAGTCTTCGCTCGAGCCACCCCGCCTCCTCATTGTTCGTCATACATCCTTCACGGCTCTCGAGCCCTCCTCGCCTCGTCTCTCTTCTTCGGCCGGTTGAAGCTCGTCTCGCATCGCGGCGATGGTAACACGAGAAGTGTGCAACACTTAATTGTTTCGAGTAGGCATTATATTGCCAATCAAGCTCCGTAGCTTTTATTATTCTACCGTAGCTACCGCTTCGGCTTCGGCAGTCTCAGGCTCTTCCGCCGCGTCCGTCAATGAGCCGAGGCTATTGTTCCTTCTCATCTCGACGTATGTCGGCCTCATTACAATGCGACATATTTCGTTGCTCGTTTTTGTTCGATGCATAAGCGGATAATGTCTTACTCCGTTGGCTTCGATTCCGCCTGACGTCTTCATTTGCCTCTCTCTTCGCCATCCTCGTCTCTCTGTAATATTTGATCGTCGGCCGCCATTGCTAGTGTATTGCGTTACTCGTTAGAAAACCTTACTCCCGTGCATTATTCATCGTCTATTAGGAAAATATATTCTTATGATATGGCTAGACGCGCGAGGGAACGAGTATACGATAACATAATGTGTAAGCATCGTCATTCGCCGACGTAATAATCGTCTGACTCTGCGCGAGTGCTTAATAATCGTTATAATATATTCTAATGGGCGGGTTGGGATGATGGGTTTGTACATTAATTTATTTATCCTATGTACGGTATTATCAATTAATAATTGTTAGAATCGCACAGGACATATCGGGTATAACTGCGATTGGCATTAAAATTTAGTATGAAAGATGCTATTGTCAATGCGCTGTCTTTACCCCTTTCTCGCTCGAAAATCTATCCTAATTATTCGAACATTTCAGTGTTATCTAAGATTAACAATATAATACCAAATGTGAGTATTTATTCAACGCGTAAGAGTATAAAATAATGATATTTACATTGCTGTTTTTGGAAGTGCTTGTCTCTACCTATAAAGATGTCAAAATTAGTCATACGCTTCGATTTCATTTACATTTATCTCATCAAATATTATTCTACTCTCGTTAAAAAATATCGTACAGAGATGATTGCGTATTGGCCAAATCTAGCAAACCTTGGACAAAATTTCATTTGAAGACATAATAAATAAGAACATGATATTTTTATTCCGACTTAGCACTCAAAATTCATCTCCATACGCGACCATTTAAGGAAATTAATCATCCACAATCCATTTAACGTGACATTTCAAAGGAAAAAAACTAATATTATTAGAGTGAAAAACTAATATTACGGTAATGTATAAATAATACCTTCGATAATTGAACGACAAAGCCTAAAGGGATACTTTTATTAATGATATCAGGCACAAAGATTAATGATTCGACAATATCATTCTCGGCTTTCACGTGGTTGCCTCTGTGTCCCAACGCTGCACAAATCGCTACGGAGCGACCAAAAGGACTAATGTGCCTTTCATTTATACCGCGATTAATAATATTTTTCCGAACGCGCACGAGGAATAGGACGGAAATATTTCTTCCTTTGTCGAGCGTTCGACCTCTTCAATCCCAAGATAGATCCTGGGAAATAGTAAAAGGGCACGCACGCAACTCTCAGTGCCCCGGCATCCTTCTCATCATCTCAAGGTTATTACTCCTTGCTCTTCGACAAACTTGCTTTTACATCCGAGGCGTTTATTGTTAGAAATATATGCGACTGACATTGCCGATTACATGAAGTGCTTGTAAAGTAATCTTGACACCCTCTAAATTCCATTATTAATGATAAATTTATAATAATTTTTACAAACGCGGACTTCTCGTCTCGTCTCAGGTATATTGTGCTGTCAAAATTTTGGGAAAAACATAATTCTAATAATATACATTACATAACAAGCAGTTTACATAATTCCTTATGTAAATTTTTGACAGCCATGAGGCATTATTTTGAAATAAAGGCATAAATTTTTTATTTCCCCGTTGGAACTTTGATGAGACCGTAATCGGTGAAATTATTATAAAATTTGAGCAGACTTCGCGAGTGAAATTCGCTTCGTTCTTTCCTTCTATTCTTTACTTTGTTGTATTTTGATTTTGTTTTGTTATGTTTTGTTTTTCTTTTTAATTTTCCTTGTATTTTTTGTCTCTATCGTCGAGTTTTAGAAATCAATAATAGTCAATGTTTTGTAAACGTGGATTCGCAAATGAAATAATTATTATTTATAAACGTTACTCGACCATTAACAAACATTATTATTGCATTTTACGATGAATATCTTTAGTTTTCATATGTTTGCTTAGTTCAAAATTAGTGTTAAAATTCGAAATAAAAAGACCTTCTCCTGAGATGGCTATATATAACGATAAATAGACGGTTATATATTTTTATTTATAAGCCAAACAGCTGCAGAAACCAACATCATATTTAGGGAAATTAAAGTGTATTCGGCAAATAGATTGTTAATTACATTGTAATTTATCTGTTATTGAGAATGTATTTACATTATCGGCAATGAACACAATTCTGACATTATTCCGATAAAGTTCTTCCGCATTATTCCATTTATCTCGTAGCTATTGTACTGTGTTTGTGTGAATAAGTAGTGTGCAAAAAGGAGCTTCGTGTCTATAAATAAACTTATCCATAAATTAATTATCAGCTACCATTATATTAATAATAAATTGCACTATAAACAAAATAAAAAATAAAAACAAAAACGGTGAAATGGACGAAATAAAAAATACAAATGAAGTAGACGAATGTAGAGTATGATAAGATTGAGAAATGGAAACAAGATTTTCTGAAAGCAACATGTTAATTGACGAACATATTAGATAACGATTACATAATTATTCTTGAGTGCAATATTTTCAACGAGCAGCAATTTATTTTAACCTAAATTATCGGCATTAAAACGCATTAAACTCTTTTATAAATTTCTAAGTAAGAGCAAGTATATTAAATTAAAAATATGCTGAAAATATGTAGAGGGTTGATATTATCCACGAACTTTAAATAATAATTTTACACAAAAAATTCGCCACTTACTAAGCACGAAAAATATCGATAATCTTGATATCGTTGTCATAATATCTAAATTTATTTAATAAATAAAAAGAACTGCACAATTGGACGATCACTTTGACCATATAAGTTTTTAACAATGACCAAGACCCATGAAGGTGAGCTAAAGCCAGGACAAATTTGAGGTCGCCTCGCCTAATACGAACACTTTGCTCTTCTCTAAGTGAACGCCTTGCCTTTCAACTCCTAAAGACGGCTTCTGGCTTCACTTCACTGCTTGATTATCGTTCACTTCCTACCGAATCTTCATTTTATTAATGCAATTACAATTACCATCACCACTCGTCAGTTACTTTGCCGCTCATTTATTTGGTCGTGGAGTTTGGTCGAGCGCTACGGAAGCTTGAGTTCGAAAACATTTTTATGGTCTCTCTCTCTCTCTCTCTCTCTCATTTTAACGTTTCTTTGTTTCATTGCGCCAATTCCTTTTTATCAAATTAATTAACATGATAAATATATGGATATTTAATAGCCATAATATTGAACGAGGGATAAGATATTATTCGCATTGCTAGTCTTTGTAAAGACAAAGTCAACGCGTAATATTGCCGAATGATTAATAAATATTGCATTATAGTCAATAAGTACCTATTTTATTATTAATAATTTATACGAGTACTACTAAATATCCAGACTAATACATAATACTATGCAAATAATATATATGAGAATAATATAAAAAATTTATTTAACTTGTAATTGGGAAATTTGTTCTCCCTTGTGTTTTAACACATTTTACCATCGACATTTCAGCTTATCTGACCTTTTTAACTTTGTATTAATTAGCTATTTGAATTAACTTTTAAAACATCCCAAACTATTAATATATTGTCTATTATTATTATTATTATCATCATCATCATTATTATTATTAT
>NW_011948435.1:3006448-3017894 GCF_000503995.2 Ceratosolen solmsi marchali
TTATTATTATTATTATTATTATTATTATTATTATTATTATTATTATTATTATTATTATTATTATTATTATTATTATTATTATTATTATTATGTATCGTAATTTATGAAATAGGTATAAAAATGCCATTGCCTGCTGTATTGAAACTATGGTTAGCAATCGTATTTAGGAGAATTTTTTTTAATTAATATTACGTCACATTTACATTATCAAATTAGTCAGCGAAATATCTATATTAATTAACTAACTCGAAAAATACTCGTTCTTCTCAAAAAATACTTACGAATAAACGTCTAGTAGTAATTCGCTCATCAACAATGCCTATCGAACGAATGTTAGTATATTTATAAAGAAATATTTACTCTCGTAATTGCTTTCTCATCTAAACATTAATATAATTAATTAGTCTATAATATTGGAGGGTCAGTATAATAAAGTAATAAAACTAATAGTCGAAAGCTGCGCATAAACATACACTTAACTGTGATAAGTCCATTCGGAATGCCAGATTCATTGGCAAATGGACTTGTAAGATAAAAAGCATTAAGTTTCTTTAATAGACAAAAAAATATCTAGAAATACTCGACTAAATATTTTATTATCATTGTAAAACACGATGTTCTATCATCTTTCATGGGGAGAACCATAGCGAGAGGACGGGAAGATTAAGGACGAGCCAACGCGCTAATGTTCTTGCCGGGGTGTTACATTTCACTTTGTAAAAGGTACCTCCGGCACAACGTAAGTCCTTAGTCCCGTGGGAGTGCCTAGTCCTTTTTATTTCCGCCTTAAAATTCTATCGTAAGATGATACCCCGCAAATTGAATGTTTGCTCGGTGGTACTTCACACCGCGAACTCACGCGGCTTTCCTCATGGGCCCAACAACCGTCCTCCCCCACCCTTTATGTCCCTTATCTTTTAATCCAAGAACCTACCTGCTTTATGTAACGGTAATGTTTCTAGGATTTACCCCTATAGAAGAGGGCTGCATTTGTTTGCAACGTGAAACAGACGATTATGTTTAAGGATATTTACATAAGATGTGCATAGCGCACCTGCTCATGATTAATCGCTACGCAACACTTTATCCTACATTTTGGATTTTTATTTCCATTGCTAATATCATGTGAGTAATATCAGTTTGAGGGAATGCGAGGCGATTAGAAGTATTATTGACCGATTGACCGTGGTAATTTAGACGGATTTTTGTCGAACTTTCTTCCACAATATATTATTATTTTCATTTTTCTCCGCAAAATTCACACGATATGGGAACGAAATTTAAACGAAATGTTTCATTTCCATCGCGTGTCTTCTCTTCGACAATTATTAAGGAACGAAGATGTGAAAGAAGCTCGGTAATAATAAAAAATTTCCTACTCCTTAATTATTTAATTAATTTTATAAATATCTTTGAGTTTAACGTTTGATATTAATTTTTTGTAATGAAACAATACTTGGTAATTTTATCTTTTCGCTTAAACGTGATATTACAATAAAATGTTCGATTTAAAAGAAAACGTTGAAAAGATGGATTATTTGTATACGTTTGTGTGCATTTGTGTGTATACAGTGAAGGTGAAAAGTTTTAACGCCATCCGTTTAAATTCTGAATAAAGGAAACTTCTATTACTGAAAAAAGTTCAGACATAATCATGCAGAAGGTCGATTACAAAATTCCATATACGTAGTATATATATACTTTAAGATAATTATTTAAAACTTTTTTATAGACTACTTTCGTATACCTATCAAATGAAATATATAATGAAAAATTATTTATATATATATATATATATATATATATATGTATATTATAAAAGAAATTTTTAAGTTTTGAACGACTTTCAAGGGACTCAGCATCGTTATATATGTATTTATATATTTTTTTGAATAATTAATTACATTTTAATTTATTTATTAAAATTTCATGATGCTTTATGAAAATTTTCTTATATACGCACATTTAAAAATATGCATCCAAGCCGTCAAGTATTCATAATTGATCTTAATGCATAAAACTGTGGTAGCTGATCGATATCAATTACAACTATATTGGTTGTTTTTCGTAACGTACTATTTCCAATTCAATGATAAATGTTATGATTATGTTATGAATATCGCTCTCGCAAAAGACTTTGGCTTCATTTTGTTAATTATATACCTCCGGAATTAGCTAGAGTCGTATCACTATTCGCAAGAATATTTGTTCTTTAACATAATGGCGGAATTCCAGAACACTTGGAGATAATTGAGCGAATCGCTCGAAAATCCTTCCAAATAATGGCACTTGAAGAACTCGAAAACGACAATGTCAACATCCAAAAATAATATGCACAGAGAATTAACAAGACCTTGCGATACACCCGGAATGACATTTGGATGACAATTTATAAAGCAAATTTCGTAGCGACTAACAATAGGAAAATTGTACCTCGGGAAAAGTTATACGTGTAATGTATAGCGTCGAACAAATGCTGGCGGTCGCGGTTGAACATTGCTAGTTGAAGGTACCAGCTTGTGCAAGAGTTTACATAAATGCATGGATGCGAATGTATTTGTACTTGCCGGACTTTGCAAGTGTAAGAATATGCGCGCGCGCGCGCGCAGAAATGTATGGATGTGTGATTGTAAGTTTCGTTCGTATCATTAATTGCCGATCGTTTGTCGCGTCGATTGGCTAATAATAAAATTGCCTTATGATAATACCAAAACGAATAGCTAATAATAATAATAATAATAATAATAATAATAATAATAATAACAACAATAATAACAATAATAACAATAACAATAATAATAACAATAATAATAATAATAACAGCAACAACAACAATAATAATAATAACAATAACAATAACAATAATAATAATAACAATAATAATAATAATAACAACAACAACAACAAAAACAACAACAACAATAATAATAATAACAACAATAATAATAATAAGCAGTAAATTGTCAAAGATTCTGATCGATTCGCGGAGATTAAAAGAGCGAAAAATTTTATATTTAACACTTGTAATCGTTATTCCCTTAAACATTGTCACACGTATTTCTCATTCTACACTGGAAAACTTATTTTCAAACGACCGTTTCACTTGCATCATCATGTTGCAATTCCAGGAAGTCGGTAAATGCAGAATTGCGGAAAAGCGCATGCTCAGGACGAAGTGACGGGGCAATCTTGTTACCGAGACAACGCCGACGAGATTCTCCCGTAGTATCGTCCTTCCGACAAAACAATACTTACTTTAACGTACTTATTAATAAATGTTATCTCATTGCATATTATCGTGCTTGTAATGTAATACATTTCTATCATTACAATTAACAACAAGTTTAATCGTTATTTTTTATTGCGCCTTTATTGCCGTTCACTAATCTTCGTTCAAATTCTAATTGAGATTTGTCATTGAAGTGTCTTGTGGTGCGAGGATCGATAATAATTGACTGTATAAAATAATAAATGAATTGTTGTAAATACGTAAATGTCTATCTAAAAAAGAAATTTGCTAGCTTTATGATATGTTTTATCTGAAGTTTGTAAGTGAAGTAATGAGTTTGGGAAATGAGAGAAAAATTTTTTCAATTTAATCGCAATACAGAGTTGAATAAATGTTACATCGATGAAGAAATGTAACTTCTTTAAAAATGAAAACTCGTTAGCAACTTATTCATTAGATTTATGTGATTTTTAAATTAACGACATGCTTATTTGTCTTTTAGAAGAAATTTTAGAAGAAATTTTCTCTCGGGAATACTTATGTTTTTTCATTCATTGTTGATATTAAAAATCATAGGCATTATAAATTGCACATTAAATATTCCTTTATGGAAAAAGACAAGGAAATTTTAATCTTCATTCGAGTGAGAAGAAAATTTTATAAATCAATAAATGAAACTTTCATCGACGTAGATTAGAACTGTACGTTCTAATTATATTTCAATAATTTCCAATCCATCAATACGACATTTATGAAACACAATATATTTATATTTTCAATATAATAATTGTTTAAAATAGCTTCACTTTTAATGGCGATTATCTATAAGATGAAATAATATTGGCACTAAATAAATATTCATATATTATAACTCTTAATATATTATAAGTCGTTTCTTAAAATTGCTAGGATATAAAAATAATTCTTATAATAAGCGATCCACCTTAATAATTGCATATTAATTTAAATTTATTCTTAAACTATCGTTCGTACAATTTCACTGATATTATGTCAGTGATTATCTCGTAATTCACAGTAATATACTTATAACTGGTTGTATTAATGACTGCTCACTGAGCTGAAATTTCCACGGTTACGAATTACAGATTATTTAAACGCATTTACATATATCGCAAGACTTTCATTACGCAGATGTATAGGTTTTTAATTTTTTTCATGGTTCATATTGCCGATAAGAACTTCCAAGTTGGCCAATTCTACGCGCGATTAATAATTTCGACTACTTATTTCCTATTATTCGGATTAAATTTGCAATACACTAGCATAATTGCATTGTGCGCATGTACTTTTATAATAGAAATGCGTATTTTTTCATGCTCGTACAATCTCTGCAACTAATTTCGACATTAGAATACATTTTACTTTGTCGATCAGGCACATTTAGAAAGCCATCTAGAGAGATATTTTATAGGTATCCACCATGCGTGTGTGTGTGCGCGCGCGCGCGCGCGCGTTTGTATACATACATATATATATGTATGTATACATATATAACAAATATGTACATTATACAAATATACAACAAATATAACAAACATATATAACAAATAACAAATATGTATGTATACATATAACATATATATATAGATGTACTAATTTTGACGTAAGTAGTAATCAACAAAATGTTGTGCAACAACAAGACTGATAACGGCGCAGTTCGACAAATTCAAATCCCTATGTTATTAACGATAACAAGGAATTAATCCACGTATCGTGTTATCGATGTGTGGAAGGGGATGGAGTCGTCAATGAGAGGATGGCGATAACCACGAGTGCTGCCACCTCATGAACTGCCGTGAAAACATCGAGTTGCGAAACATTTTCCAGGCGAAGGGGTTTATTTGATTACCGACCAATGGAGCAGTCACCAGTTATACGCAAATACAACAAACGTTTATGTCGATACGTCTCGCTAGCAGCCTCGAGGAGATCAAAGAGGAAGTAGAAAATCGATAATGAATATCTGCGTGGGTTAGAGAGCACATCGACAAGTGCTGGCCAGACTGAGATTTTTAAATTATATTTCGTTACCGAGAGAGACATAGAGAGAGAGAGAGAGAGAGAGAGAGAGAGAGAGAGAGAGAGACGAAAATCATCCATTATATTCTGTTTCATTTCATCGTACTTTTATCAATGATACCTATATTATATAACAGCTATCATGCGCGAATCAAGGCTTTTGTTTCAGCCTCGTATTATCTTCATAATTGACGAAAATTTCAAGGATCCGCCTCGGAGTCATGTAGATCTTACAAATTTGCACTTTAAAATTAATTCGTACATATTGCGTATTTCTGGCAATTGTCATGGTGAAATTACTCTTTGATATCCTTCTGCTAAAACGTCTAATAACTCAGTTGATACAGAGTAGAGATTGTAAAATTGATCCAACAGCTTACCTCTTCCAAGATTATTTTTAAGGTCTTAACAAAGTCTTTAATAAAGAATAAGCTCCGCTAATTGTTTAATATTAATAATTCAATGGACATAAAAAATCAATAGCGATAACATAACTTTTATGCTCTAATGTTATATACCACGTGAGATTTTATTGTTCGTTTGGATGAAAAAGAGGGTGTTGTTAAGTGTGTATTGATATTTCAACTAAGAAGAAAATACCTGCAGCGCTGTAGAAATATTAGGATAGGCAAAATTCCGAGAAAGTATACCGATGTCAAACAGACTATCGCTCGAATGCCAGGATATGCCACCGTATCCTGCGCAGAAAAGTGGCGCGTGTAGCTCTATCCTCCGCATCCTGCCCCTCTTAACGCTCTCTCGCAATCACTCTCTCTCTCTCTCTCTCTCTCTCTCTCTCTCTCTCTCTCAAGTCACTGACGACATATATCCAAAGTTGTGGACGAGAATTTTTTCGCGTTTTATCTCCGGCAATTCTCGCGCGTAGTTGCCACTCCTGTGGGATGGCGCACCGCGCGACATAGAAATGCCCGACGCGAACGCGAGATCCGTAATAGACGACTCTTCCCTTTATATACGTTACATCCTAGATGGGGACTTTTTACATCCAGACTTTTAGAGCGAAACTTGGACAGCGTAATAGAATCTTCGAGAGGGATTTATTCGTATAATTCGGCAAGGGTTATCGGGGAGTTTCATTTTTCTCGAGGACGACACTGGCGCACTGAGCGTGCCTGTTACACGAGTCCTGTGGTTAAACATTGGCATGCGTAAGAATTTAATTGATTTCTTTAAAGGAGAAGTCTCGCGCACATCCCCCGCATTTCGAACAATAGAAATTATGCTGCATTGGCTTTATGCTCTCAATTAAATTTCCATGGCTAATAAAACCGTATCCTTCCCTTTTCCGTATGCAAATGTCATGTATTTATTAATTTTATTCTGCTCGGTGCTATTCGCAAAGAGCAACTGATTTCAAAATATCAATTTATTTGATTTGATATTTTCAGTATTATTTTACATGCCTTAAAAATTATTGTAATTGAATTAATGAAAGAATCAATCGACGTTCAAAATTGGCAAAATTATTTTCAATCATTTACCCATTCCCAATTTCCATGAATATAGTGTTTGAAAATCTATTTAAATCACATTTTTGAAATATTATAGGAACCATTAAGAATTATTTAAGCAAAATTTTAATACTATGCATTATCACACTGTAATATCATAATTTTATTCAACATAACCAATACCAAATAATAAGCATTGATAAAAACTTTAAGTATTTGAAAGATTTTAACACTGTTATGTACTTATGAGGACCTGATATTCAAGAAATTTGTAATTAAAGTAATACGTATAATTTAATATTACGGGTATTCGTATCATTATTCATAAAATTTGATTTAAACGAGAAAACTAAGTATGATTACATGGATTTGATAAATTAGTAACTACTTAGCAAGTAGCTTTATAAAAGCATCCCAAATGCAATTTTGCGTTAACAAATTCGATTATTTAACATATTTAACAAATTTACATTTTAAAACTATGCTCTGATACTTAAATGTACTTTCATAAAATGCTAACATCACATTTATTAAACTATTTGCAGCTTTAAACAAAATCGTATAAAAACAAATCTGTATATTACGTGATATTGTAGATGTTTGAATTAGCCTATTAAACAATCGACATAATCATATAAATTAATATTTTATACGTTATATATAAATGGCTCGGTAAATGTAAAAGGAACCTGTTTCTGGATTGGGGCAGAAAACCTTTGTAATTCTATTCTTTAGACTTATGACTGCAAAAATCGGTTATTTCTTAATAATAGCTAATTTTTTTTTTTTTTTTTTTTTTTTTTTTTTTTTTTTTAATTATTTCTCATATAATTATTAAAGATATAAGTAAAATAATAAATACAATATTAAACATTTTTAAATGAGAATTGATTAATAATATACACACAGCGTAATTTACAAGTTAAAATAAAATATTTAAAAAAAAACCTTTAAATAGTAATAAATAATTATTTAATACATATTATTACTTTCTTTGCGATAGACAAAATAATTTCATCTTATATTATTGATTTGCAAGCGCTACAATTGATAGTCTCATTATGTGTGGGAGTACGCGGAGGTGTATTCATCTCAATTCTCTGAAAAAAAAAGAAAAAAACAATTATGCAACAAGTTGTTTTCACTTCCTACGATAGGCAGTGATATATACATTGATTAAAAAAAAAAAAAAAAAAAAAAAAAAAAAAAAAAAGAAAAATTTCCTTGAAATTTCGAAAGAGATGTTCGTTTAAATAAAAATACGTACCGCATTTTCACAATATTTCTTCAATATACAATTTTACCCTCGACAATTAACAATAATTGGGAATTTTTTTTTAATTAATTAATAATAATAATGAATTTGAATTTAAATAAATATTTTCTTTTTTTTTTCTACGGACGTGTATATGTTTAAAAAAAATATCATTCTACATATTATATAATAATTTGACATGAGTATTTAAATAACTAATAATACTCTAATCTTCGAGTTGGATCTTTACAAAAGATTATAAAAGCTATTATTTTGCTTTTAGTACGACAATAACAAGAATTCACTTTTATTTACAAAGTTTGATCTTCCAACGAACTATCAATATTTCTTATTATATACATAGTTTTTTCACTTACCATCGATAATAATATTTTAGGCACACTACTACAATATAACGTAATCATATTTTCAGCTCTTTACAGCGTTTATCGTTGTAAATTCGGAATTGCGCACACGCACGCACGTACATACCCGTAATGATGATGCTAACAGACAAAGATAAATGCTGAATTCATAGTGCTGCGTATCGTCTGATGTGGACTTGGGCGCTCGAGTAGTGTATTGCGTCTCCGTCACTACGTGCATTCGTATGGGTGGCGCGTACGCGGAACTCAATGGCCTTGATCGAGGATTATCATTTGAGCGGACGTAGGTGCAGGCGATGCGAGTCCCATAGCGTTATTTTCGGTCGGGACGGAGGTGGGCCCCGGGGAGCTGCGAGTAGTCGTTTCTTTTCCACAGGACTGAAATATCAGGGACATCAATAATCGGTTTATCTGCCCGATTGCGCCAATTGCTCCTACTCGCATGTACGTGTGCACTTGACTTTGGTAGAAGCCACTTTACTCCTAATCCAGCAGTGACGCCCGAGCTTAATAATACCGACGACGATGACTACGACGGCGACTACGACGACGACCACGACGACAACGACGACAACGACGACAACGACGACGACGACTACGACCACGATTATTCGATCTCTTACGATCCCGTACGAGTGTCTTCGCTCTTCGCCGTAGGGCATTAACGTGAGAGACGAATTCGGCGGAATTACGACTGGATTGTATTCCCGTAATAATGGATTACGATAATTTTCATCCATCGCACTCGTACGCGCGCTTATGCAAAATGACGTATAAGAAAACACAATATTCCAATGTTAGTTGCGGATAGTGGAGCGAGTAGCTTTCGTAATCAAAAATTTGCCAATCAAATATTAATAAATATACACTGCGTAGTAGCAAGCAACAATCGTAAATTACATCTCTTATCAATTTTTCAGTTTTTCCTTCCCTCTCTAGTACGTTCCAAGTGATAATAGTCAATGTTCACCATTTCTATGACCACGAATTACGAAAATACAATGGGATTGTATGATGTTTATATAAGTATAGGCAGTGGATGCCGATAATCAGAAATTCCTTTAAATTCAGCGGTTTAATGCAAGAGTGTCGAGATTCTAAATGTGTGTGCGTTAATTCTAGTGCCGTACCGATAATGGTGATACCTGTACTTCCACCTGTACTTTCTATTACAATTTTTTCACAAAGCTTATAATAACGCTCCATAAGCTAGCTACTTCTACTTTGGAATAAAATTTTTCCGTGATAGTGGATAAGGTGGTTGCATAATGGCCATGATAGTTAATACTATTAGTTAAAGGTAGATAGAAGACGAAGTAAAAGCATTGATGAGTATTATTATGCTTATAAAGTAGCCTTTTTAATAATTATTAATTGATTTATGACAACATTTTTCGATTACTCCCATCCTCTTATGTATTATATGAAATTTGTTTTGCTTGTAAAATAACTTCCATTATTATATCCATTCCTATCGACACACTTAGTTAGCTTTATTTCTTCTTCCCCTTACACAAATAATAATTAATAATATCGATTCTGTCTATAAAGCGAGGCTAATATCTGTAAATAAATCATTTGAATTACATCTTCATTAGTATTGTTTGGCATTTTGGCTTCTGGTATATGGGAAGTAACGCATATTGTCTAGCATAAAATGCTTGAGTAACAATAGACTTGCATAACACCTCTCTATGGCAGCCATATTTACTCAAAACGACAGTATTAAATATGATATTACGAAATATTCATCGATATAGGATAAGAAAATTAAGAAATTTCTTTCGGCACTTAGCTCCATCTGCTTTTTAATTTGTCAAAATAATGCATCTCGCCAACATAACAGACAAGATGCTAATAATTTTTTCATTATTCGTAAAAAATTCACACGCTTTGTCAGGTCGATCTATTATTAGCAAGAAAGGATAAAGAAAAAGAAAGTGAAAAAGATATCCTCTCCCTTCACTCCGATCATACAACAATTTCATAAACTCTTATTTCAATTTTTATCCCTAAATAATAATCTATTGATGGAGAAATATTCTTTGACCTTAGTAAATTCTTTAGATCGAAAGTAGCATGAAGCTAAGTTTATTCGTCCCGTCCCATGACTCTTATCGATCCTCTTTGTTTCTCATCCACTCAGTCCCGTGAGTTTTCGACAGTTTTAACCCTTTCTTCAATCCCCCCCCCACCCCCGGTCCCGCCCCGCCTTCGATTTCGTTCGCGCTTACGGCTACGCGTATCTTTGCGAAAGACGACGACCATAGAAGTCGAATGAGCAGCTTCCCCGGTTTAGGATATCTCAATAGAAATCTTAATAACCCCGTCTCAGTCTTATATGCCCTCTTCGACACATAATATTAGCATAGCGAAAATGCTCCATAGACGACGTAAATGCCCTGCTGAATCTCCGCTTGCTCCCATTGACAATTTATCATCTGAATTATTAATACGTTGAGCCTTATGTACTTTTTGAGCTACAATTCAATTGACAATTGCCAGCCGCCTCGTATCGTATATTCTTTCCAAACCTCCCTACTCCTGCTCTTAAATAATTGGAAAATCTTCTAGTTGCAGAAGCGATACTTATGAATGGCGGTCGATCCTTTGTAGCGCTCATGTTTTTCCGACATTCAATTCTGCATTCCAGCGCAGTTCGTGGCTCGAGGAGCAGTATTCGTATTAGCGATGAATTGAAAAAGTTCATTGTCTTCGTTTGTTTGGAAAAATAATTCAAGTTGCGGAGAAAGAAAAATCTTGAATCAAAAGAACGTCTGGTCGAGCGATGTTTCGAGCATTAAAATTTATCATGAGTTACCGAGGCTCGCAAACTTTCCCACAAAGTCCCAATTATAATTAAATGTTATGATTTATCAAGAATAATAATATAATAATTAGGGCAGAGTCCAATTATGCGCGCAGTTAAAAGTAAATATTTAACGTCGCTTAATCAGTGGCACATGATCGTAAAATTACCAATAATTAATTCAATACTTATCGGCCGAGGCAAGTTTGTTTATTGCTTCTTTTTTTTTTTTTTTTTTTTTTTTTTTTTTAAAAA
>NW_011948435.1:3018053-3031893 GCF_000503995.2 Ceratosolen solmsi marchali
AATTTTTTTTTTTTTTTTTTTTTTTTTTTTTTTTTTTTTTTTTTTTCAAAAATATTTTCCTTTCAATATACGTACGAAAAGATTAATCAATAATGTATCGAATACACGTAGAGCATATTTTAATTGTACAGAAATGCATGCTGACATGCATCTTACGCGTGAAAATCATTTAAAATAATTGTAATTAAGATGTAAAAGCAAAGGGAAGGAGGAAGAAAAGAAAGATTCTTATCTATCAAAAAGGCTATACAATTCAGGCGATAAGCAAAAGTTAACCGAGTCTCCGTAATATATTAATATAATAATACAGTACAATATTAGTTAAATGGTAGTTAAATAAACAAAACGACAGGCTGGGCCTTAAATTATGAAGATATATATATTTAGCGCATCGAAGAAAGTTTATTGCCCGTGGGTTAGACAAAATAAGCAACACGCGAACCCTTTCTCTAAAGTCCAGATGCTAGTTAGCATAGGAGCCGGGGAGCATTGTCAAGGTCGCCTCCTTCGAGTTTGGCCAATTTATTATTTACACTGAGATAAGCCAATATCTCGATAAATGATGATGGGTGCGTGTGTCGGTGGCACGCGACTTAATGGCCGTCTCCTTACAAGTGCGTGATGAACGACGCACGTGCGTAGGTATCGAAAGTTTTTTTCACGGGCGACTCCTTGGGAGCGCGAATCCTGTTGCTCGCCAGGGGGTCGAACGTCACTTCGCTCGGTCCACTAAACTAATCGACATCGAAATGTCGAGGAGAAGAATTCGTGCGCTTGTTATATTATAGTTGGTAAGGAAAAGTTTTTTAAAGATTAAACGTCAAGCGTTTCCTGGGGGTTTGTTCAATTTGTTTTCGGCGGGGATAAAATAAGAGAAGGAGAGCATGATATAAGAAATGCTTATTGATGATCGTGTTGTTGGTTGTATAGATTGTTGATATTAAATAATATTCAGGTATACGAGAATACGTATTGACTCGTGGAAAAATGTGACGAATATTTCAACGTAAAGTTAATGAAATTTTTCGAAATTAATAAAGCATCTACATACCAATATGGTTTATTGAATTTTCTTTATAGGATTATAATTCTCTCCGAGCTCATGTCTCAACAAATGATTAATTATTAATGATAAATTGATAGATCAGCATAGAAATCGTATCAAACTTTAATGCGTGTCGCAACGTATTTTTAATGTATCGACGCAAGTTTATTATTTCTGTAAGGTAAAGTTTTTATTGTTTATCAAATCAATAATTACTTTTACTACAAAAAGATAAAGTTTTATCAAATTTACACGTATTTTAAGTTGTCAGTTTTTGAATATGAATTCATAAATATTGACGTATGCCGAAGACTGTTTAGTTAAAAAATTTACAAGTCATGGAATAAAAATATGAATTATGATTTTGTTAATAACTATGATGTACCAAAAAAATTGTACGTTATTCTTCTGTATTTTTATTTATATTGGCTTCTAATTTTTTAATTTTTTTTTTTTTTTTTTTTAATATCTACGGCATTTCTCAAAAAATTTTAATCATTAAATATCTTTTGTTATTCATTTAATTATTATAGTTAATTTGTAATAGCTCACTTATTACTCACTAAGCGAAATAAAATGTCCATTATACAAAATTACAAATAGACAGAAAAACAAATCATAATATTAATAGATATGTTTTGTATGAGTTTGTTTTTTTAATATTATTATTTTTCATTTATAACGAATGCTCTAACCAAAATAACTTATAAATAAAAAATCCATGACAACAGTTACGAAACTACTTTGATAATATTTACATTATTAAAGTACTAAATAAGGTGACTGAATAATTCTCTTTTTAATAACTAAAACTATTTGTATAGATTTATTCTAACGAATCTAATACTCTACAATTAATCTATAAATCATTATAATAATATATTGATGTATTATAGTATTATAATAGATCCAATACTCTATTATCTAATCTATTATTTAATATTTTTCAGATTTCAATACTTTTTTTAAAGACAAGCTTGCTGACCAATATTTATTTATATAATTTATTTTTAAAATACACAAGACATATAAAAAAATTAGGAAAATTGATTACATAAAGAAAGTATACATAAGCAGGTAATTGAAATTTAACTCGAGTTAACAGATTTAATAATCTTTAATTTCATTAGACATCTTTCCCAGGATATATTTTTTTTTTTATTTATTTACTTCATTTTTATTCTACAAATTTCATAAAAATCTTTGCTATATTTGAATATATATTTTTTTAATTATCCTCATTAGAAACGAACGCAAGAAATAGTAATTTCAAATGACTATGACTGTATACTAAATAACGATGATAAAAAATTCTTTAATACATTTAAATATAATATAAAATATTAAATGATGGAGTATATTTTAGAAGTGAGATAATCAAGATAAATAAGTAATAGATTACATTACATTGTATGAAATACAGAGAATTTAAAAACAGATACGCGTAAATGAAAGTAAAAAATGTAAAAATGAATTAAAATTATTTACGTATAAGTATATAATCATTAAAACAATATTAATTTTATTATTATTATTGTTTTTTTTTTTTTCAAATTTACATTATTTAATATAGAATAGAAATTTTGAAGGAGTGGACAATAATAGATCATAATTTAAAAATGCCTCTTTTTATTAATCGAAGCAGAATTTGGTTTCGTCTGTTTTTTTTTCCAATATATGAAATTTCCAAGTTAAAATCAAACGGTTTTCTGACATTTACATATATTTTTTTTTTTATTTTTTTTTTTTTTTTTTGATGTATCAATTTTCATGAGTTATTCGTTAGTAATAAACATAATTATTATCTTTATAATAATCGTGTATATGTTATTCCTAGTAAATTTTACTCAAACTAAATTTATTACCAATATTGCATTATACATTGGCTATATCCTTGCGTATATTACATAATGTATGTGTTAATTTCCTTGTAAATCTAATGTGTACAGCATTAAAATCGACTAACTTATTCTGCCAATCGTAAACTTGTTCAAGATTGGCAATGTGTAATTGGATATTGAATGAAAATATGAAAAAATTCATATGCTAGATAGATGTTTATGAATAAATGCATAATTATCGTAAGTAATAATTTACACGTAGGCAAAAACAAGTTTTATCCATTGATTGTAATGCTATCTAAATGTAATTTGAAATTCTTTTAAGATATTATACTTCTCAAGTTATATCATCATTTCATAATTTTCATTTTGAGTAGTGTAATTTACAATTTAGTGAATTCAATTTATAATCCTGATTACAAATATCTAAATACAAGAGAAATGTTTCATGTCAAACTTAATATTCTTAAAAATAACGATTATTATATCCAATAGAAGAAATCCTGACAATTTATTATAAGATAAGCATTTTCAACATTTATTCTTAATTAACTCTTTAACGTATTCAAGGATTAGGCAATTAAAAAATAAATACTATACAATAATTTGATAACGGTGTACGAATGTAAAGGAAGAATGTTCTATTTTGCCTGCAAAAATCGATGATCTGTTGTTTTTAAATTACATTATCAGGATCTTACGTTCAGCTGATTACGTAAGTAGCCAAGGAAAATTAAATATTCGATTGCTAACTCGACTTTTCATATCCATAATTATTTTGCAGAATATTAATAAAGTATGTATATAAAGAGTAAATAAATAAATAAATAAATAAATAATATGCATATAAATATTTCAATGGTTACAATAATATATTTCCCACGTTATACGCCGACTTAATGAATAATTAGGATTCGTTTTATTTTCAATAAAAAAATATCAACATTTGTGTTAACTTCAATTACCCAGTAAATAATAATTATAAATATTTTCAAAATATTGTATAATTTTTAATTATTTTCTCACAATATCTTGTCTTACTAGAATTTCTAGATATACGATTATTATATTTTAGTAAATTTGTATTTAAAAAACTTGTTATATCCAATTACATAAATACAATATTTTTAAATATATGAAAGTACAAATGGAAATGCATATATCACACGAGATACTTAAAAAAAGTTAATTTATCGATTTCTATAACATCAATTTAGTTATAAAATAATCAGAATAAAATAGAAAATTTAGGCAATTGGAAAAATATCGTGTAAGAGAAAGATAAATTGAAATATATATATATATATATATATATATATATATATATATATATTTGATGTTTGGATGAATTATTAAAGAAATATAAGAGAGTTAATGATTTCAGAAATTTTCACTTGCGCAACTTTCATGAAATTAATATATTATCGTAGGATAATTATTATTTTACGCGTGGAATGTTATCGATATTCTTATCATATTTATTAAGAATAGACGATATTTTCACAACATAATGTATAAATGTGAGAGGCTATTATCAAAAATTAAATATTCGAATCAAATCGCTAAAATAATACGAATTTTATTATCATCGCTATGCAACATTCCGTTGAATTTATACAATTTATACTTTCGTTAAATTTATTTATCTTCGAAATAAAAGCATAAAGCAAATGAAATAAAATGTCCTATAAATTTCGAGTCACTCATCCCTTCCATACAAATGAACTATTATTGAATGTTTATACCTTTATGTGTTCGTCTAGTGCATATATTTTACAGATATTTACATTTGTAATGATTATAAATAAAAAAAAAAATAAAAATAAAAAATAATAATAAAAAATAGAAAAATAAATAAATAAAAAAAATACATTTGACAACAAAGTGAACTGTCGACTAACTTTATGCACATGCGCACCTAATTTTTCTATTGCTTATAAAAGTTTGCAACATTTTTTTTTTTTTTTTTTTTTTTTTTTTTTTACATAAAATGCCCAAAAAAATCATTTTGTACACCAACAATGTAATCATACAACTCTAGGCATTTTTAAGGAGAAAATGTGTTAAAATCGCAATAAAATGATACATTAAGATATTATTTAAGGGAACGAAATATACCGTCGCACTCTATTAAAGGGAAAATTTCAATGAGCTTACTTGCAGACACACATGACGCCTCTGAACTCTAAACTAGTATTCATCCATGCTTAACTTTAATCAAATTCATGTATTATCAAATCAAATATGTAGTCACTCGACTTTTCAGCAGCGTTGCAATATATTCAGCCACATTTCTTCTCATTGCATATAGCGGCACACGTGTACACGAGATTAGCCCATCGTGTTAATCTGGCCCAAGTCCAATGTTTGTAGCTTTGTCAGAGCAGAAAAAGCCGCGTATCATACGTCTTCGCTTTCTTATTTTCCCTTGTAACACGCGAGCATCTCTCATACAGCTTCCTTTCTCTCCTCTTCACTCTGTCAAATTAGACAGTGGCATAAATCCCTCCTAGATGTTTGGGAACTGCTTTTGTCCCGGAACGCCGAAAATAAACTTTATATTATATTCTCGCGCAAGATGCGGTAATTTAATATTCGAATATTCGAAATGGTAATACGAAGGCGAGGAAAATTCCTCAGCCTGTGCGAATTCATCGGCTGAAGGCTTATTTCATTCTCCACGATCGCTGATGTCAACAAAATTTGATCCGTAAAACCACCCAAGTTCAAGTATTTTTAATTAACTTATCATACTTTGAGCGAACACATTATTGTTTCGTTTCATGCTTCTCCTTTTAGTGAAATTTGCGACTGCTTGTGCAAAAATATGTTTTCTTCAATGATAATCTCGACAGGGTGGCATTTAATACTCTAATACTTTAATTTAAAGTCACTTTGCAGCGCTATTAACGAAATGCAAATTCCACTCCGTCAATATTAATTCACGCATACGAGATTTAAGAGTAAAGTTTTCATTTCTTCGATATCGCGGTTATCGGGTTGAAATGAGCAAATTCACGAGATTGCAAAAACCTAGATGAGCTATATTACCTATATAGTTATATTGCGCACCTTGTTTTTGCATCCAAACGCTTTCGTCCTTGTGAAATAGATGTCCAAGTTGTAGACTTTATTCGCCAATATTAATTTATGTCCTTATAATGTCCTTAGCATTAAATGCCATTTCAATGCAAAATATATGCAATATTGCAATACATTCGTGTATCGATGCATTAAATTAACCGGGCAGGGTCGAGTATTCTAAAGTTTTCATTTTAATGCAATTGTCACGCTAGTGATAAATCATAGACGAATGAATTGCTTGACATTAAAGCAAAATTACTCGATTTGGTTTTATTTGGCTGGTCTTAGCCTAAAACAACATTATCAAACTGACAATAATAGAGAATGTATCTTACGCGTAGAATTTATCGAATGAAAAAATTCATCCTACGAGCTTTGCTCGATATCTATCCGCCTTAAAGCCAATCATCCCGATATCCACGTTTAACAACAATCAGCCATTATAATTAATGAAAAGCGTTAAATTAGTCTGCGAGCATAAGGGAAACGTTGCATTCAGCCTCTTCCTCTGCAAACGCCAATGAAATGTTCCTTACAACGATTCACGACAAACCTGCCTTATCTACAAGTTTTCGCGTCCTGCCCTAAAAAATAAAGAAAATAAAGATTACGCAACCACTTATCTAGCTTCGTTTAAATATATCTCTCAACGTTATCTCGGCCAGTCATGAATCACGTATTCTCGCCTCCCATTCTTTAAGCGCCCGCGACCTGCACGTTCCGTATTTCTAATCACGCGATAAATCGCGATTGGGCTATGGGTAGCGGGATGAGACGAGGGGTGGGAGTGATGGGGCTGAGGGTGGGGGACAGAGTGGGGGGCGGGGGGTGGGAGGGAGGGGGAGGAGATGGTTTCGACGAGCGGCAGTAGACGAGCTTGCGAATCGCAAAAAATCAATATCCCGCGAATGCTTAATGGCACCTAATCCCTGTAATTCGTTCCGGACGAGGTAGTTTTCCCTCTTTTTCTCGCATTGATGGTGCTTTGTTCGGGCATGTTCCTCCTCCCCCTCGTTCCGTTCGACCCTCCCTTTCAGACGATTCTACTAATCTCTCAAACTCTTGGGAAAGAATGTGTGAAGCATACAGGAATGTTTTCCTGTTGCTCTCGTGTCGCTCGAATGGGATGTAGAGAAGAGAAATGGCAATTCACACACTAAAGTGCGGGGGTAGTGTAAGTAAATAGGCGTGCATCGATGAAGGAATGAATTACGGAATTTCGAAACTGTAATTCGTCAAACATTAATTTAGTTGAGTTAATAGGATCGCAACTTTTCGAAACTTTGAAGTACAATTATTTTCATCCCCACGTTCGCTCTCCTTTTTTCCATCGATCCTTCAGCGGTGACTGAATGAGGCCTTATTTTTTTTTTTTTTTTTTTTTTTTTTTTTTTTTTTTTTTTGGATAGATTTGTTTCTTCGTTAAATCTTTTATAACGACGAGCAATGTTTTCTTTAATGAAATTTTTGTGTAAAATTTTCAATATCTATACACACGTATAATATTATAATTAAAGTTTCGTATAAAAATCGTGTCTTTAATCATTTATGCTAAACACTTTTATTATTATTATTATTATTATTATTATTATTATTATTATTATTGTTATTATTATTATTATTATTATTATTATTATCTAGGCTTTAATTATTTGCCATAACTGTCCTTAAATAGCGCGAACAAATGCTTTACCCAATTGTTTCTAATTCCCCATGCGAAATATTTCTAATTACGCCACATAATGTATGGCTTGAATTAATTTTCCAAAGCCTTTAAGGTCTTTTAAATATTCGCGTTAAAGGCTAGTGGTAAATCTTATTTCTAATGCCATTTTATAAATCCTCGTGAATTACATTTTCCATTTTACGGAATACAACTTGTAAGCATATTCTTTTTAAAGACACAATGTCTACGGTATATTTCATAAGCCTGAAATCTAGAAAATATTTTACAAAAACGTTGTGCGTACATAAATATTATTGATACATCGAACGATTCCCAGATTCGAGTCTTCTCTATAATAAGCCCGAGTTATCGCATTATTAAATATATTCAATGTGTTTTCACGTATTAAGAAATAAAATAAAAAAAATAAAAAAATAACGCCTAGTCGCCTTTCCTAATCTTTCTATGTAATATTACAATACGTTCAGTCTAAAAAAAAACATTTTTCTTAAAATAGCCACTCCATCGTGACTGCCAGCCATTACCTTTCTCCAGACCATGACAATAACCGACACAACCTAACCAACCATTAATCCGAAAGTCTCGCCATTCAAATTCTCGCCTAACTTTGTTGAAAAAAAAAAACAATGACAAAAAAAAATAACAAAAACCAAACAAAAAAAAAAAACAAAAACAAAATGCAAGCCAACGTTAGCTCGATAATGGATTCAGTGTGACTCCGTCTAACTTCAAATAACATAAAAATCCAACCTATTCAATTGCAATCAATTATTAAAAGTTTCAACGCGGAAAAGCGGCGCGTCACGATGATCCTGCAGTAACGAGTCGCGATCATATAGCTATATTCCAAGGTCCTCGGAAAAGCCAGTCTCATATAAAGGAAAGGAAAGGCTGGCCCGGGCGTCGAAGGCTTAGAAAAAGATGCCGCACCATAGCTACACATAGCTTGCTCGTGTCACGAGTGCCGTCATTAACTCAGAGCCGAGGCAATCCCGGCGCAAGGGCGGCGAATTCAATAACATCCAATGAGCGAGCCCGAGCAAACCCCGGCTCTATGTAAACGAGATTGATATATTATTAAGAGGCGGCTATTAAAGAAAGCTTCGAATGAAATATGCGCTTTCGTGGGGAGGATGGATTTCCTTGCGGTACGAGGATCAGTAAAGGAAAAACGCAGCTGGCGAATAATCGCTGGAGAAGGGAGGTAGGTAGGCAAGCGTTGTCATAACGGGACGATGTCATAACTGCCACCCGTGCTTTCTCCAACTCTCTCTCTCTCTCTCTGTGCGTGCGTGCGTGCGTGCGTGCGCAAATGAGGAGAGAAGAAGGAGAATCCAAGGTCACTTTGTAATTAGGTAGAAAAATTATTTAAGGTCACCAATTCCACAGTAATATTGCAGAAATTTGTTTTTGCGATAACCATTGCACTTATATCAAGACTTCAAATTACATTGTTTTAATAATTAACTGAACTCATTCGATTTATATATTATTTATATAATATTTATTTTTTACCAATGGTCATCAGCCTTATTGCTGTCGGTTTTCTCAATAATCATCATTGGTAACGTATTTTAAATGATAGTATTTAATAATACGATCATCTTGTTGATTATCGAAAGAACAAAAAACTGAAACAAAAACAAATTCACAAAGAAGTTATATTAGATTCATATAATTAATAAATTATTCGTAATAATGGAAAATGACATGTTTGAAACATGAATTATTAATTAAAATATCAATACTACGTGTCTAATACAATTGACACTCCTTTACCTAATATTTATCAAATTAATTTGATAAATAATTGTAGATGTAATTATAGTCGATAAATATATATTCTATGAATTCTTATGTGCTTAGATGTAGGTGAATTGGTTTTTTTTTTTTTTTTTTTTTTTTTTTTTTTTTTTTTTTTTTTTTTTTTTTTTTTGGATAGAAATACAAAAATAATTTAACAAACCTCGAGAATTCGCATATACCTACGTGAAATTAATCACTAACACTAATCATTATTAATGATATTAACAATACATATAAATGAATGGATATAAATGAATAAACATTCTATTTTATTTTATCATTAGCATAGAAGAACGTATTATTTGTTTGATAAATAAGAAAAAAGGCAAAAAAAACTATAGGAATTTCTTTTCAATCGTCAATAGTATTAAAATGTCCGTTCAATATTAATTCTAAAGTCACTGCATTTTTCCTTTCTACACATACTTGTATACACGAATATGGATTTTCATGTACAATAAATTTAAAATAATTCCTCCTTAAATTTGCCGAATACAAAAGTTTGATACATTGGATTTTTTATGTAATGAATTATAGTTGCAAATATTTTAAATATTTAAATCAATTTCATAGGCGTAAAATATTTATTTTTCTTTTTTATTAAATTGAATTAAATTAAATACACTCGATTTACAAACATTAATATAAATTATTTATCCAATTAAATAATATCTGATTACATAAAGTTTATCAACATTATACCTATGGCAAATATGTTTCAACATATTTAATTGCCCCTGCGATCTGTACAATAATTTTAATAAATTTAAATAATCGATTAAATCGTTGAGAAGTAAAAAAAAAATAAAAAAATAATAAGAACTCTCTTGACAAGAAAATGTAATTGGAGAACATAATGATACTTATGCACTTATATTTAAATTATATTCTGTTATATGAAGTTTTACAAAAAAAAAAAAAAAAAAAAAAAAAAAAAAAAAAACAACTGAATATATACGATAAAATACTACATAGATGATGGTAAATATTCGTAATTTTTATATTTTTTTATATGGCTATCAATTTTTTGACATATTATTTTACGTATAAGTGATTATAAAATTAAAAAAAAAAAAATAAATCTCAATTTCAATAACAAGTGAAAAATATTTCTACCATATATCCCTTGCAAATTGTTAATATTTTTGTTGAGTTGTCAGATTCAGTCTCCCATACAAACATATATACGAGCTATGAAATTGTATTCTTGTGGTGATATTTATATTTTAAGAAAACTCAATTAACACAAGTAGAGAGATAATTAGAAATATCAATTTAAAGCGTCTGAAGGTCGTCTAGAAGAAAGTTGCTACCATTCAAACATTAAAGGAGTATTAATTAAGAATGCATAATGCCGATAGTGGCTTTTATCGCCTTTAATCGAAGTAGCAACGATTCCTCACGGTTCCCCGTTAAAATTTTATTCAACCTATGGCGTGTAAATAAAGTTGCACACAGGCGCAAGCACGCACACGCGCTTACGATGTTGCATGCAGCTATAGAGGTGCATTTGTAACTACTTTGCAGCGTCAAATACAAGTTGCAAGAAGCAGGGAAGAAAGGAGCTAATACATCGTGACGTATCGGGGCTGAAGTGATGTCGGGGGTGGGATTGGGGATTGCAAAGTCGTGGCACTAGAAAATAAGAAATACGCGAGGCAAAGGAAAAGAAAGCCGAGTAGGGAATCAGCTTAATGCCGGAGTGTGAGTTGCAGGACAGGGAGCATCAGTAGCATCAGTAACAGCAGGAAGATTGGAAAAGAGAAGCGAAAGAAGTGTTCGCCGCTGCGTAAACTCGTAACGTGGAGCGGGGGTAGGTGGTAGGTGGTAGGTGGTAGGTGATTGGTGATAGGTGGGGTAAGGGATGCGTGTGTAAGTGTTTGTGTGAGGGTGGGTGGGACGGTGGAGGGTTTGTTGGGTCGGGTAAGGGTGGGTTTGAGAGAGGGTATGTGTGCGCGCGCGTGAGCGGGGGATGACACGAGGCACGTGACGCCACTCTCACGCTTTTAAAGCCAGGAGCGAGTGCAAGCGTCGAGAGGTCAACCCTCCCTGGAATCGACAAGGAGGCTGATTTTTCAAGGCGCTTAGGGATCATACCGATCATTTATGCGTATCAACATTTCGTCGGCTGCTTTATGCGTATCAATTCCGGTCCTAAGTAGACCGCAGACTGCGAGCTTTCATTACACGCGGATTATTATATTTTCTTTTAATGGGTTTGCGGAGAGACATTTTAAGGGGGTGTTTAAGGGGATCCGCAGGCTTTATTTTATGTATTACTTCACGAAATAATAGTGACTATTTTATGGCTGTATTGCTTGTATTTTATGTTCGGGTTTGCTGGGATAGGTGGGCGGGTAGAGGAGGGGGATAGGGAAGGGGGAGGGTGTGTGTGACGAGGGAGATATGGGAGGGGAGGTGGTGGAGAGCGATGCATTTTCATGTTATTCGGAGTAGTGGAAGAGGATTAGATGTTTTTGAAATATTTAGGATGGCAGGTTGTTTAAAAAGTAGTATCGAAAGACCGTTCGTTTATCATTCGATAATACCTTCGAGTCGTATTATATTACGTTAATGTGAGGACATTTGAACGAGTATTTAGGCGCGTTACAGCTTCGTAATTAAGTATGAAGAACGAATTTGTCGTTCAGCTGCGTAACGAGAAATGCATGGAATATTTATTTTTAGAATAAATGCCATAAAGAAAGAAAATATTCAATGAACATAATAGTTGGAAAATTTGTCAAAAATTCCTAACGTATATGGCAATGTTTGAACGAATATAAGAAAGTAAGTGAAGCTCAAAGGGGCAGTTGCAAGATTAATTAAAAATATTTTGTTTCGTTATTGTTGCTGTTGTTGTTCTTGTTGTTGTCGTTGTATTAATTTGGAATTTTTGTTTTTGTTTTCAATATATTTTCTCTAACTCTTAGGCCGACAAGGCCTCGGGATTCGTAACGAGTAGTAGCGTAATCGTCATGAAAGAAGTCGGACGCAACGGTGCGCCGCTTAAAGAAAAAGTAAAATGTATTTTTGGAAAAATAGTGCGCCTCCTCCAACGTCAAAGCGCGCGCGCTCGACTCCATTTTTATTTTTCGATAATAACAGTTTTTCCAGGGGGCTTACTCCAACTCGCATCACCCAGCCCCAGGACGCCCAGGCCCCTGCCAGGACCAACGAGCTACACCCGGTACCCGCGGGCGGCCATTCTCTCGTACAAAGAGATCAGGCCATAAAAGGACTTATCGCTCCTCGGCTCGGAGGAGGCTTACGGTTTCGCGCGTACGCGTTACAACGACAACATACGCCCCCGCCAGAAATGCGCACTATTGATTTTAGCATGAATTTTTATTATCGGCTTGTCGCATCTATCCTCGCGTCCGCGGCGAGAAACCGATACAAATGCAAGTCTGCGGAGGTGGAGGCGAGGGACGTGTCACCGTTGGGCGTTGAACGTGGCGGGAGTGTTTGGGACGGTGTGGGGTGGGGTGGGTTGGGTTGGGATGTAGCTGCGAGAGTGTCTCTACGCGTCACGTGAACATAGCGGGAGAAAAAATTGCGACCGCTCCTGTGACCCGCGACGGATAACCTCGCAACGGATATCTGCGCGTAAATAATTCTGTTCTTCAGTCTGCGACGTTGCCCCTGATATATAAAGAGATTCATTCTCCGTACTTTCAGTTGGCGTTCAGCTTTCTTTATAGTCGCATCGAGTGCTCTCCATACTAATTTCGACAAGGAAAATGACACCTGGATTATTTATAGTTGAATTCTATTTTGAAATTCGTACGATAGATGAGATCGTGAGTTATGGCAATATGCGCGAAAGAAATGTCAATGTTATTTGATAATCTGATCGAACAATGAGGCTTGATTAATGTTATCAAGCAACAATGATATCGGGTATTGTGAATAACAACGACGATGACAAGACCTGACGATCTAACATTGATTATCATTATGGTAAAGAGAGAGAGAGAGAGAGAGAGAGAGAGAGAGACATTGATGAAGCTTCCTCGTTATTACCGATGAATATATGGAAATAAAGATTTTTCGTGCAAATACGTTCTTGGGGGCAATAGACACGAGAATTGTGCATTAAATATTTGCACGGTTAGTCCAATAACCTTTTTACGGGACGTTTGCATTTTTGGCTTTGAGCGATTGCGCTTTTCAAGACCCATGCAAATTGCCAAATGGATTCAATCATTTTTAAATACTACCGCGCGCTCCTTCGTCCCCTACCTCCTTTTATCATCCATGTTTTCCCCGGTTTATTCCGCCCATCTTGTCCCACCCATGCAACCACCGGCTTCTCGAGGTCACGGGCACACAACGCTACTCGGAGGCGTGAAATTCACACGACACTGGGGGTGG
>NW_011948435.1:3031916-3094416 GCF_000503995.2 Ceratosolen solmsi marchali
GGGGGGGGGGGGGGGGGGGGGGGGGGGGGGGACGCACTTACACATATATGCGGCTGCCGGGAAAATGGAATTAAATCGTTTAAAGGACTCGGGCCACGGGTCGAGGGGTCGAACCCCTTTCGACGAGCGGTGCCAAATTTAATGAAGGTCGCGCTGACGCTCGACGACCATTAGGCCTGTCCGTCAAAATTTTTGCTTAAGAATTTCAATTATCATCAGCTGGAGGTCGCGTGGAATTTTCGCAATTTCAAAAAGGATCGATCGATGGTCTGGGCCATCAAGACGATGAAAGCCGGTCGTTCCTTATTCGCCTCTCGCGAATTACGTGAGCAAACAATGAAAAATTATCGCGCGCCATGGAAAAATGGGCCGCGCAAATTTAATGAGACGCTTGGCTTAAGTGAAATTATAAATTGGCCCGGGCCGTCCCTACTTAAAAACTACCTGGAACATGCCGCTATGTTTTCGAGAAAACGACGTGGGGAGGGAAGAGGAATCATTCTACGGCTACTTCGCTCACATATTCACCGCTAAAAATGTGATCGGCCATACGTCATTAAATATGTCTGATTCTTTTTATCGCTATTTCACACGTTGTTAATAGTCTTTTAATAGCCATTGCAATTAATGCGATTTTCGACTTTCATTAAGTCAGTGTATTACGAAGAAGAAAAAAAAGCTATGAAATTATTACTGTGAAGTTTTTGTTTTTTTTTTCTATCCCTGTAAACGCATTCATAATTACGTCTTATCCTTTATATTTTTACATATTGCCTATGGCCATTCATCCGATAGTTTAGCACATTTGCAAAGTTTTAAATATTAAAATTGTATCGTGAATCATAAATTGTCTTACATTAAGCAATAACGAGCTGTGTTTTTTTGGTTTTTTTTTTTTTTTTTTTTTGATAGTGGAACTGGAGAAAGAGACAAACATTCGCGATTAAATTAATTTGATCATTAATACTATTAATGACTGAGCCCGACATTAGATTAGATTCGTTACATCCACCATATCTTTTTGTTTAAATGTAATACCATATGGATGAAATGTCATATTAAGAAGCTCTCATATCATCAGATAATCGTCAACAAAAATTTAATAATACAACATTAGCTTAATAATAGCTTGGTAGTTTTTGATAATTAATTAAATAGAATTTGTTATTTCGCTTATCCACGTATCATTAATGTAAAATAACATAAATGTAAAATTGCACAATGAAGAGTACCACAAAATTTACATGTTACTGAACATTTATCGCCGCAAGTTATAAAACTAATATTATCTTATCTACATTGGTTCAGAAGAATAGAGAGAATAGAATTTTTTATAGTTTTTATTTATCAAACTTGCCCGTAAGAATATTTTTATTACACAGCCAATACGTTGGTTTAAAAAACGTAAATTAAAGATAACTGATAAATTGAAGTTAGTGGCAGGCAAGTTCTGTGATCGTACGATATGAGGAATCACGTGCGGAAACACAAACACATTCGAGAAAATTTCGAAAGTAGGAGCATAGAGAAGGAAGCCGCAGCTTTCCATTTAGCCCGTCGTTCTAGTCGTCAAGCGAGTAGAAAAATTATTTGCCCGTCAAGGGCATCAACTCGCTCGCAAGTGGTCGCCGAAGCCCCGTAATTGGCACTACCGCAAGTAGAAATTGTTGGACAAGCAGAGGCCGATAAAAGATTCGCCCAAGTGGATTGAACGACAAAGTGACACACGCCGGAGCCCCGATAAGCTCTCCTCCGAAACCGCTAACGCAAAGCAAACTCGCGGGCACAAAAGAGGCATTAAAATTCATTCGCGTAAGGGTCCTGCGCGAGCTCCCTCGGTTCGTACTCGCGAAATCCTTAATACATCCAGAAGCGGTGGGAAATAATTGGCCGGATGATATAATTTTTAATCCCCCTTGAGAATCCGGCTGAGCGAAGTCCTTGGGCGATATCCCAGGGCCGACGATAGACGTCGAGTCCCGCTAAACTGCGTCCCGCTATATAACATTTGCCGAGCCCGCGCCTCCTCCTGATTCTCCTCCTCCACACACACACGCACACACAGAGAGAGAGAGAGAGAGAGAGAGAGATAGAGAGAGAGAGAGAGAGAGTGAGAGAGTCCTCCCCTGCCCTCGTCATCCCCTCGCCAATCCCGTCTTCGTCCTCCTCCTCATCCTCCTCGTGAGCCGCCACAGCCTGCCGCCGCCTAGGCCGTGGCACCGCGTCTCACTTGTCAGTCTGGCGCGCGAATCCTTCAGGAGGAGCCAAAAGAGAAGAGAGCGAGTCGGATCAGAAGCGGAGAGACGCGGAACAATGCCAACTCAAAGATAACTACGAAGTCAACATGAAAGGGGAAGTTTCCGTCCCTAATTGGTATTTAGAAGATCCGAAACAGAGAGCCAACTCATCTCTCGCTTTATCCTTAAGCTCGCCGACTCCTTCGCGACTCGGAACTTTCAAGATCTACCCGCCGACGACGATTAACAGCGCCTCCAGGTATGCGTGTATCGCGGTGTGAGCTTCTTCGGCTGGTGACGTTGCCGCTTGATGTTTATCATTCGCCTCTACGGATATTCCTGGCGTAGGATTGAATTATGCACGAGTCGCTGCTCTTTAAAAAGGACGTCCCCTCGCCCGCCACCATTACCAGACTCCTCTCTCGCTCTCTTACTCTCTACCTCTCCTTGCTCTTAGCAGAGGATATTTCGCGGTGTTCGCCAGCCTGCGTATTCCCACACAGTTGTACTCGTCTTTCGCCTCGATAACCTTGGAAATTGGTAAATACGACGATTGTCTTCTTAAATCTCTCTCTATGCTATATCTGAGATTATCTAGAAAGTTTTCTAAACTGACAGAATATTAACTTAGGACAATTTACCAACATTTACCCAATCATTGATAATTATTCATATTTTGATAAATTAATCGCGTAATCTTACTTAACATTATTTATTTACTATCATAGTTTATTAGATTTTGTTTGGAAGGCATGTAGCAAGAATTTTTGTATAATTATCATTATTGTAGATTTATATTTTCGATTTACGTCATTGCATTGCAGTGAAAAAATAATTAAAAGATATTTAATTGAATTTAGTGTTGCATTGAATTGAATTAACACGATAATGTTTAGTATCGTTGAAATTAGTACGATTACTTTTATTTCAAAACCCTTATTTCGTACAAATTTTATCGCTTAAAATTTACAACTCAAATATTAATTGATTAACGTTAACAGCAGCATATGGCCACGGCTATAACAATTTATATTTTATAAATTATTTTACAATTTCAAGTTTTACTACCGTTAAATATTTATTCGTATTGTAATAAATAAACTAATAGAATGTCTTTCACATTAATTATTTTGAAAAATGAAATAAAAAATCCTTTATTTATTTTTTTTTTTTTTTTTTTGTTTTTATTTTTGGCAAAGAGAGTAAAACAACAGGATGAGCAATAAAAAGCGATTTTATTTCAGTTACATGTAATTTTATCATAGAAAGGTTTACACGAGTGACCCTTTCAACAATTTGAAATAAACTTTTTATGCAAATAAAATATGCTTTATTAAGAGTAAAATAAACATTGATTCTAATGTTGCCATTCGATAAAAACTATAGGCTATCCACTTTGGAAATATAAATAATCAATTTAAATTAGTAAACAGTTGGCGTAACAATAGCAATATTTGAAATTGAGCTTATATTTTTAATTGAATTCCATTATTATTGTTGATATAAATAGTTTGGAATGGATTTTCTAATACAATAACTTAAATAAGCAAGCACGAGGCTCCAATTAAAGTCTTATATTTTTCAAGACAATCGGCTGGAACAATCCAGTCCATTCACATCTGAAAATACTATCATGGTAATTTATTTGGGTGATTAAACTACTTGTACTTGCTCGATCCTCCTTCGATTTTCTCTCTTTACTCTCTTAATTGTTCAATTTTCTATATGTAATCGTTAGGGAAAGTCTAATCCACGCTAAGTAACTGCTGGGGCAGTTAAAGACCGTTGGTTCTTTTTTTTTTTCTTTTTTTTTTTTTTCGATGCTATCCTCATGATTAAAAGCAATTATGGGACCCACGACACATCAAAATCCTTTACTTTTTCAATGTAAAAATTTTTCAATCAATTTTCAAACCGTCGAACATATCCATCAATGTATAATACAATTTAACTTCTAATATTTAACTCAATAATATTGCACAATACCTTGTCGTCGCAAATAAAAAGAAAAACGACTCCAAATAATCGATTTCCAAAAGTTCTTCGTAAAAGAGCTCATCACTCACGTCCAGTCATTGAATGTAATTTCAAAAAATAATAATAAACTTATCGAGAGGCTGTTGTTGCGTAATGTTATAAATATTGTTACTAATGAAACGAAAAATTTTAATGAGCTAAAAAACTCGATTCGTAGGGACAATAATCCTTAAAAAAATTTTCGATTATACGAACAATTAGCAAAGTGAAATCGATAAGACTTTAGCTGCATATAGCGCGTGCGACTCCAAGATCGAATAACCAAAGTTCATCCCACTTGGGAAACGTAGTGTTTCCACGTCGAGCAGCACCGGTCGTCGATTACAGGTAAATTTCAAGCTCCACCCGGCAGTCGTTGGGGAATAAAGTAACCACTAAAGTCGTATACCCTTTAAACCAGCTAGGTAGTTCGCTCGCCCCCTCGGAGATGGCGCCAATAGAAGTAGCCACGTGCGGAGCTTGTGCTTGCGGTACGCGTCTGCGTCCTCTTGGTAGCCGGAACTTCGTGCCGATAAGAATTACCGATAAGAAACGTGCTGTCGGTCTCTACTGCCAAACTGGCACGAAGAACGATTTATGGAATTATATGCGATTATTTATGGATTTGTGGCTGTTAGTATTCCAACTGTAAAGTCTTTTTCACCTTCACAACACGAGACGTCAAGTTAAGAAAACAGACTCCAGTCAATTTGAATCTTACCATTTTGCATTTTTATATCTACGATTCGTATCGAACTCCACCGAGATTCTCCATATCTAAGGACTTTTTAATCAACTCTGCCTTTACGAGAAAATCTTAGTACAAATTCGAATATTTGCTTTGTGAGATATAAGTGATAGTATGCAGATGCTTTTGTTATTAATAAATATTTTTCTGCCTTTAAGACCAATTGTTATGCTAATTAAATTGTTTCGCAATGTTTAACGAGCTGCGGATAAGAATGTTTGTCAATGGTTTTACCAACTTTCTTAGGATTAGTTGAATTTTTAATATCTATGGAAAAAATGAGCAAATACAAATAATAAAAAATTAACAAATAATCATAAACGACTGCAATTCTACACTGCATAATCGTACAATAGAATTATGTCTGTCAAATTATTGCAATCGTATACATTAATTCAATATAAACTGTGAATTTTTAGATTTAAACGATTTAATCGAACGTACGAGATGCATTTTAATTTTCATTTTCAATTTAATGTCATGGACTGAGCTTTTTTAATTTATTTTCTATCGACTAGAGTACTCAGGGATATATTTACCGTGTAGAATTTATCAGATTTGATAACGAGATTCAAATAAGTATTCCTTGGTATAATAAATACAAATCTATGGCTCTAATTATGTACGTATGAATAGAAATGTATTATTGTACGTTTAAATGGTTTTGACGTTTATAGAATACAAAGTACATGCAAAGCCGATGCGGTATAATAATATTTTATACAATTGTTGATTGCACTTGAAGATTACAAGAGTTATCTTATCGCTGGTAACAAATAGTTGAAATATTAGTTTCCACGATATTTATCCAATTCAAAAGCATTTTGAATAATTACATTCCTCTACTAGTAAGCAAAAATTCTCCTGCAAAAGACTGAAGAGAGAGAGAGAGAGAGAGAGAGAGAGAGAAAGTCATTTTAGACAATTCTCTCGCTCAATGTAACTTTCCCCCCTTTCGAGCTTAAACATTTCTCACATTGTTTATCTATCTATCCTCGAGCTATACCAGTACTAGCCTCTCTCTCTCTCTCTCTCTCTCTCTCTCTCTCTCTTTCTCTCTCTCTCTCTCTCTCTCTCTCTCTCTCTATTTTTCCTCCGACTATCTCTTATTTTCTCCTTGATATCTGGGAACTGAGGCGCGGCAGCTCGTCATCACCACACTGCCTCGCCCACCCATCCGAATTCGAACAATCATAGATAGAAATGCCATTTCAAAGGTGCTCTAAGAAACTGCTAATACACTGTCCTTTCTCCGCGCTTGAAAGTCCATGCACTTTCGTCGCTTGCGGCCCGAAGAGGAAACGGACGAATTGCAAGTGTGCGAGCACTTGAAGAAGAGATGGGACTCGGACGAAAGACCATAAACGCTAGCATGAAGAAGTAAGAGGGAATGCGAGAAAGAGAGAGTGAGAGTGAGAGACAGAGAGAGAGAGAGAGAGAGAGAGAGAGAGAGAGGAAAGGTGCGCGCGAAGTGAATGCGAGAAAAGATGAAACAGAGCGCGGTGATCGTGCTCCTTCATTGGATGAATTCTCGCGATAAATCTGTTTCTAGCTTCCTTTGCTTCTTCCGCGGAATTTCTATTTTCATTTAATCGTCTTTTACTACATCCTTCTTACATAATTTACGCAAGTGAGTTTTTTACGATATTACGAACTTACGAAGCTTTTGAAATAGAATTTCGATTTTAAAACTTTATTTACGGATTTAATAAAGATTTTCAAGAGATTTCTAATGACTCGTTTATAACAATGACTCATCATAATTAAATTCCTAATCGTACAATAGAATTTTATCATCTGCATTTACCTGCATATACGCATTTCCCTTCAGTTAGCCTTACCTATTGCAATTTATATCCTATACTAAGTAAATTATTAACCAATCAATAATTCCTAAAAATACATTCGCAGTGTATCAATGTCAATCGAATTTAAGTTGGTTTCAAGCGATCGTGGCTTTTATTCAAAAGGCAGTAAACGAAATTTTAATGCAAAAACTTGAATAATAATCAACGCCACTGTGCATCGTACATAAACTTTACCGTTGACATTATAATTATAAATGTATTTCATTTGCAATTTATACAGTGCGTTGAAAATTCCGACGATTATAAAACAATAGTTATAAATAGACAGATAAGAAAGAGAATTAATGTGTAAATAATATTGAGAGACAAGGAGCTGAGACATCACATAATAAATTTAAGCGATTCAATCTCCTCTTCGCGTTCTATGATGTATAGATGCGACGAGGATAGGAAATAAAGACGAACGATAGGCTTCGATTTAGTGGGATTTAGAGGGATGAAAGAAATATTATTTACAAGTAATGTAAATTGATATAAAGCACCGAGTCTAACCGTTAATGGAAATTAATAACCTTATTTATATATTGCGTTCTTGATGCCTGAAATAATTGTATATAATTGTTTATCTCTATAGCGTAGGTTGAAGAAATTTTTTTTTTTTTTTTTTTTTTTTTTTTTTTTTTTTTGGTTTTCTTATTGATTCTTAAAAGAAGACGATCTACAGGAAAGATTTAACACGCTCGAGCAGTCAAATCGACGAGTGTAAAAATAAATGAAAAATACATACAGTCGGCCATTAAACGAAGGGCGCACGTACACGCACGCACACGCAATCACGCAATGTCCAAGGAAATTCTCGATTCTCCGTTGAGCGTAACAATATAGGCGAAAATCCCCGATCAATTCACCTAAACATACTGCCCCACCGTCCTCAGCTATTTTTCTCGCGTTTACGTTCTGCTTTACACGCCGCTCGTGCTACTCTGGTAAAAAGCAAAACAAAAGAAAGAAAAGAAAATATCGCCCCCACGCTTCCGCGCGTACTTCAGCGAGATGATCGGCGGGCCATTAGTAGGCCTGGGCCAATGTTCCGCCCTTGACGGTATCTCACGGGTCCCTCCTCCCGGATAATCCGGCGCAAGAGATTTTTCTCCCCCTTTATGCCGGGGATCTCGATGGGACGTCCCCAAAATGTCTTATGTGCGAATCTTCATGGTGGGTGGGGTTGGGGGGGGGGAGAAGTATCGTCCCGAGAAGTCCATCCAAGCATAAGACGAGGTAGGTACAAATTCGGAGTGTCTCCATGCAAGAGGGCGTGCGACGTTTGTGGATAAGGTTGGGTGTGTGTGTGTGTTGGGGGGTTGGTGGTGATTGTAGGGGTAAGTGTAGGACGAGGCGTATAAATTCTCCAATTACGGGGCCAACGACCTACTAATTCCGGGATTCCTGGCATCAGTTCCTCCACCTCCGAATCCTTTCCTACGCTATTTTATCATCAAAGTGGATAATCGCTCGAGAGCGGATGCAAAATAAACACGGCGTGTCCTTTGTTAATGTGCGCGTATTTGATTGAGTATTATCGAGTATTTGTGGGTTTACACCAGTTGACGACCTAGAAGAGGCCATTCCAGTAAATTCCCGCGGGGAAAAGTTGTTGGCTCTGCTAAAAGCTTCCGCTCCAAACTGCCTTCGGTACTCATATATCGTTGCTATTTTGAAATGATATTAATTATAAAAATGCTCGCCGATAAAGTTAATGCCTTCGCCCTTTTTGTTAGCTCCTATTGGAAAAGTACATTTTATAAGATTATTACGACGAGGTTTTAATAAGCAGTTCGATTGCGATTGACCAATGTAAATTTCGCTTATCCTCTTACCGTCTTTTGCCTACGTCAAACAAGCGGGCCCAATGGTACAAGTCGACGTTAGATAATTATTGTAACAAACGTTGCTACATAAAATTTTCCTTAAATTTAAAATAATTCTTTTATATTCAATGATAAGATACTTTGATCAAATTTTTTAAATTACTCGCATAGAGAGTATTTGAGTGTGATTGAAGAAAGGCAACTTATTAGGCAACTAACTCTCTTGTATTAGATAATTCTCAAATGTAATATATAAGACGGGCGATCTATTATCTAAAATGCGGAATTATCGAGATGGACATACCTCTCGATAATCTTATTGATATAGAATTCTAATAAATACGTCTTGCGAAGAGTAGGAAGTAATAGGACTCGCGCATTATGTTTATCAATTTTCCGATATTGAATAAATCATATCGCTAGGAAATTATCTCGTTAAAGCGTTTGAGCATCGTATTAATTGGCCAGTGTGCTTGTGCGTCCGTGTGCCTACGCACCTCTACGTCTCTCCGTCGGCATGAATAATCGCTTGGAATTTTCAAAAGAAAAAGTCTTACATCAAGGCAATCCCCCTACTCGTTTAATAAAGTATTTAGCCTCTCGCGAGCATGTCTGGGCAAACATTGTCTCAAGACTTGAACTTGTCAATGATGGCCGACTTGTCTCGTTACTACTCGGCATTATACTCGCAAGCGGCTTATCGTCGCCTACCAAAACCAACGACCATTCGAATGCTTCAGCGCTCGTACGCGCATAACTGGAAAATGTAATACCTATGTCGTGGCTTCGCGTTAATACATTTCCCTCGGCATTTCTCCGCCTTATGCATTTACATTTTACCTACGCTCTAACCCATCTTATCCCTCATATTAATATAACACGGGCGTATGTATTCTGCATTACTATGTATATTCGTTTCGAAGGCTCAACTGCTCGAATCTCGACATTTCCGTGAAATAATTTAGTCTTTGTAGTAACAATCTGTGTAAATAACCCTCTAATGGCGATATTTATAATATCCGATAGAAATTTGGGCACGCGATTATTATCGGAGCTTGTGGACGTTTAAGACATTCTGTGATAATGTTTAAGTATCATCAAAATATAAAAATGATCGTGAGTTTGAAAATAAAGACTGTTGCCTGGCGCTTGCGAATGATTTTCCTCATTCGTTTAAGCATTATGAGAATTACGGATATTCTTTCAGCGTCTTAATGGACGATAAATGAAAGAATGGAAACTTTAAACATTAAAGATCCCATTACATAGCCCATTAATGACTTTTTTTTATTTATTATTAGTCATCTCTGATAAAACTATTGTGAGATTGGAAAATGGGACTTTAGTTAAAAATCGATCGCTCGCCTTACCGCTGCTACAATGATAAATAATGATACATGGAAAAATAATAAATTCGATGAAATGTAAATTTTGCATTAATAATGGTAAAAGCATTGTTCGGATAATTATCGGTCATTTCGATTATATCGGCATTGGTAATTACTCGATCCAATCGGCCATCTCTTACATAAAGACTTTATTTTATCTGGACATCAAATTACTCATAATACTAATGAGCATTCGACTTTTTCACAATAAGCTTTCTTTTTTTTTTTTTTTTTTTTTTTTTTTTTTTTTTTTTTTTTTTCATTTATGTTAATAACGCCGCTCTTAAGAATAAGGCGTGGTAGTGTGGACGACTTCCTTGATATCCTGATAGGTGTTGTTCGAATTGGGATCTCAGGGAATGAACAATGAACGGGCGAGTACATTCCTTTTAGCCCTCTCAGGTGCTTTTTAACTTAATTTTTCAAGTAAAATTTCCAGTCCAGGCATTTCTTCCTTGCCTTACATTTATAATATAAGATTATGACTTTTCATTGATTCATAAACACATGTACATGTACTCCCTCGAAGACTCGATTAATATTTTTTTTCTCGATCCACGATTCATTAATCTCAATCAATTCAAATAGACATTCATCGCTACAAAAGACAATAAAAATTAAATAAATAAATACAAAAAATAACAACAACGGCTAATATCAAAATAACTTTTACCAATAAATTTGCCAAATAAAAACAATGAAGAGCAGCGCGATATTAAGTTAGATAAAAACTAGGAAAGTCAGTAATGAAAAATGTAGGCATAGAGTCGGTAAAAGAAAATTATTAAAGTGAATTCCGTATGGAATTGGACTCGCTTCTCTTTTCTCTAAACATAGTCCCGAATACACCTCTGTCTACTCTGTCTATTGTGACTGACAATAAATTCACGTACGCTTCCTTTATTACACGAATACTACGGCCGTGAATGTCTTTGTATCTTATAGTGCTTACATCACACGTCGTAGAATCGTCGGTTAATTGGGCTATTTTGGACCTCGATCTTTGCCATGACAAAACAAGAAAATTAGCAAATTTCTTGTAGCTCGGAGCTTTTTACGGCCAAATAAACCATGGCTCGTAATCAAGACGCCAAGTGTTTGTTTTAATGTTGAGGACTGAGGATACGTTCACTGCGGAATATATTAACGCACGTAACAGTGAAATTATCCCTATATAGTTTTGCACTTGATTACCTTTTCAATTGAATAATTCGATGATTTCGTTGTTATATTTCCTTTGGATATCTTCAATTTTACAGCGAGTAGCGCATGCAACGGCACCTTTCTAATTACTGAAAACTTAAAAGGAGCTTTTTCGCTCTCGGTATCTATGAGCAACAACAACGACAACAACAACGACAACAACGACAACAACGACAACAGCGACGACGACGACGACGACGACGACGACGACGAAAACAACAACAACGACAACAACAATGACAACGACAACAACAACGACGACAACAACGACAACGACAACAACAATAACGACAACGACAACGACACTCGCGTATTTATTGTTTGAACTTTAAGATTAGAGAGAGAGAAAAACGTGATAAGGCGATAACATGGAGCATACATTAGAGAGAAATAAAAATTTTGAAATGAAACTACAAATCGTTCGCGACTAAAGCGTCACGAGTAGTGGGAGAATAAAATTTAATTTCATTTGAATGCGATGTAATCTGTATCATCAATGTCGGACAAATGAATAAAAATGTATTCCTAAGGGTAAAGTTTTCAGCAACTTTTTCATCATCATCGTCGTTGCCGTCATCATCTTCATCATCATCATCATCATTATTATTACAATAAAGTTTTAAACAATATATATTTATAATCTATTTAATATCAAAATAATGATAAAAGGTATATTTTCCAAATAACGATGATTTGAAAATATGTTTTTTGAGCAAATCCTTCAAATTCCAGCTAGAGTTAATGGATTAACCTGACATTCTGATCTTACATTGATTGTAGTAGTTGCAGTAAATTTTCAATTTTTGATAGAAAATTGTATCGTCGTCGATAGGAAAGGGAATTATTTTTGATGCTGATCCCTTAAAGCTACCATTGCGACAAGCCTTGTTGCACCTCTCTCTCTCTATCTCTCTCTCTCTATCTCTCTCTATCTCTCTATCTCTGTATCTCTTCCTCAATTTTCAGTTAGCAGAATTGGCTAATATAGAATTTAATAAACCCTTAGAAAATGAATTGTTTTAAACTCGTGGATTTCATGTGTCGACGTAGGTAGAGTTGGCGGCAGGAAGATCGCTGCAAGGATACACAGAGTCGCGCGACATATCCCGCGAAACGGGCGAAATGTGACGAGGGCGTCCCGGCGAAGAGGGTAGTTCATTGGCGGCGAAGGGCTAAGGGTGAGTATGAGGAAGCAACGGGCCAGGCAGGTCGTTCGATCAAGATAGAAAAACAATATTGTTGTTTCATCGGTAAGTCCTGGCACGTCGCTGAAAGTGACGCGCGCGGCCAAGACTCTTGCGTTTGCGTCCTAACCCACGTCGCATTGGCTCTGTCTGGGTCTCCTCTCGTTCCTGGGGCTGTGTGGCTGGCTCGTCGCCCCGGGGACACAAATTGGATTATGCTCGGCGACGCGGCGATGCCCCGGAGCTTCGACTTAAGGCGTCGAGGAGGATAAAGATGAGGCGAGAAAGGACGAAAGAGGAGGCGATTGGCGAAAACGTCTTTCGGGCGAAATACCCTCGGATGTTTCGATAAGATGGGGCGGACGCGAGCAGGACGAATTTATTGCTCGATATGATTTTCCACTCGCGCTATCGCCGCGAATCTGGATGGGCCATTAACTAGTTTTCGCTTGCACTTGTTTATCGCAGATGGAATATCGCGCGACTTACCGACGTTGGGAAAATAATTGCGACGGCGAGCCAAGTTGGAATTCGCTTGCTTTAGTTCGCTACTGCGTGGCTTGCGTTCGCATTCTCTTACGGATAATCGCTTATGCCAAAACATAATTTTATGGAGATTTAGCCAAGTTTGAGTAATTAGAAAAGTTACAGCCGGTAAAGCCCCGTAGCTAGCCGATATTTTCAAGGGAACGCCAAACTTTAAAAGCTTCTCATCCAATATAATATTTTGTTAAGTAAATGCCACGCTACCTTATCACCACTTGGCAAATTCGCGTAAAACTCGACGAGCTTCTTTTCTTTATCGCATGTTTCTTTATCCCCTTTAATCTAACAACTTCATCGATATATCTTCTTTCTATTCAATTTTTAATCAATGATATTTTCAAGTGCGCAGAGTGATCGGTAGATTGTTTAAAAGCTATTTAGAAAAATGTTTTGCTGATTGAATTCAATTCCCAAACGAAACACAACGAAACATACGTGGCAAAATTATATTCTACCTGCTCTCATATTATGTTGTTATGGGGTTTGCTCGACTCGAAATTGATCGTATTATAATTATAATATTCTGTCACTTTGGATAGTTGGCCTTGAAACTCAAATATTTCAATTAAACGCTTGGATCGAGTAAACATACACTTTAAGCAAAAATACGAGATGATGCACTTTGAAAGGCAGGATATTATAAAATAAAAGTAAAATGCAGAGAGAAGAAAGAAAAGAGTAACAATAATTAATTTGCTAGTAGAAAGAGTAGTCGAAGCTCCGAATAAACGCGATAAATATATTAGATGAGATTCCCATTGATAGATGCAGCGAGATGAAGAAGAAGAAGAAGAAGAAGAAGAAGAAGAAGAAGCGATGGTTAAAATTCGCTTTAATTATTGTATGCGAAATTCATTTCCTGGCCTTATTGTAGGACTTTATTTTTATGCGGCCATTGTTGGGTAAACAAATTAAGTCTGCGGCTACGAAAAAAAGAATTCCCGTCAGCCATATCTATTATATTCCATCTGAATACATTTAGAGAATTAAAATAATGCTATCTTGATGTTGGATCATCAAAGAAACAACGCGAGGCATCGTACACCGATTTCAATTACGCGCGAGACCAAAACTCGTTTTCTATTTAAAAGTACGAGGGTGGAGCGGCAGGGGAAAGTGGGGAGTATGGTTTGGTTGGGTTGGATTGCGGGATGGGGGCGGAAGGCGAATAAATAAGAGACGATATACGATCAAGGAAGTGGGTATGAATGCCGGGCGCGACTATTACCGCTTGGCGGGCACCTTATTCCTCACGTCCTAGCAACCAAGATGTCCTTTCAGCCAATATTATAGTTACGGATGCGTGAGGCGTGATGGATTGATACGCTTAACGTCCGGGACAGTGGTAGTCAATAAGCGCCTCGACGCCAGTCTAGCGGTAAATAAAACTTTTTTTTCTTATCATCCGCCGTGTCGTGGAGCGATACGCGTGAGATAAAATTATCTCGGAGAAACGACAGTTCAATTTTGCACGATTTCCTCGCCTCAGCCTGGATTACGGCTGGTTTTGCGCGTGCAAAGGTCGCCGGATGCGACTGACGCAGCTGTTCCACTTACGAGGGGTACCAAATAAACTTTTATCGCCTCGGCGTGTCGACCTTTCAAATAGCCCGTGCACTTTTTTCCCGCGTAAACCTTAATTATTCAAACAGAGGATGAAGCTGCATTTGCTGCATCCGAAACGCGCATTACTTTTATATTCACAAATATTGTATCTCCTACGTTCGCAATAATTATGTAAATTTTGGATAATAATGGAGCGACGATGAGGGTATTTGCTTAATGGACGTAAGAAATTTTTTCAGCTAATTAATGGAGTACTCGATCGTAATATGCAATTCCCTGTAAATTCTACGATTGAGATAATTTTTTCATAAATATTCAGATTATTAATGAGATTTTTCATTGGCGATAAATCTATACTGTTCGATTCAATGTCTCACTCGAAGGCAAAATTGAAGGACAATTCTCCTGTGTCAATGCGAACTCGCAAAATTTCGATATAAAAGTCTCGAAAATTCTTTTAATGCTTTTAAACGAGATAGCCGATTCGAATGTACATCGGTGATTTATTTTTAAATAATATTATTATTTTATTGCCCGTTAAATTACACATATCAATAAGTACTTTATAACTATTAAAAAGATTTTCACGATCGCTCCATCATAAAGCCTTATAGAACATGACGGACATATAAAAGACCCTAACGTCGAAATCCTCGGGTAAAAAAGTAAATAATTAATTTGCAAATGTAAGGTCATTGCCGTTGGGTTATATTCAAAAAATTGCCAAGCCTCAAGCAGACTCATTGCCATATGTTCACATTTGAAAATTTCACACTTTTCCCAAAAGGAGTTCAGAAATATATACGCGACGTGGGTAAGCCAGGATAGAAGAGTCCCTGGAGGGACAAAATGGAGGAGCATGAGAAGTAGAAAGTGTAGAATGAGTCGGTCGAGAGCGGCCGTAACCTTTGAAAATTCTTCCTACTATCTCCCTTTATTATATAATTTTCAATTTTTTTTTATTCCCTCTCTTCAATCCATCCTTTTATAGTACAATAATTAACCCTTATTCTCACTGACTATTAAATTACCTAAGTTTTTTATTCCATCTCATTAAAATCAATAATAACTTTCGGGCAAATTATTAATTCGTTTTAATTTTACACGAGAAGGCCGACATTTTTTTGCATTTATTAAAACAAAACAAAACAAAACAAAAACAACAACAACAACAACAACAACAACAACAACAACAACAACAAACAAACAAAACAAAAACAAAAAACCAGTATTAATAATGCTTTAATGGAATATCTACGTGTGTCAGTGAACTGTAACAAGACAGGAATTAACAAAATATACTTGTGTATTAAAAAAAAAAAAAAAAAAAAAAAAAAAAAAAAAAAAAAAACAACGAATTATGAAGATTATTAAACCAATCCTTGAATGCGTCTCGTCACTTCATTATATCCTGAGAAAAGGGCACATTTCGTATTATTAATTTACCAAGCAACGTAATCCTTACCATGTAATCCACTTAAAAATTGTTTACAGGTAAAATTTCGGTTTAATCCGAATGACGGAATTAAAAACAAATAGATTACAAGTAAACTACATTTATTTAGACAAGTGCTTAAAAGACACGAAGATTTTTCATATTTTGTTTAAACGTAGTAAAGAATGATTGTAACGATAACACGAGCTTAACTCCGTGACTATACGTGTACGCTAATGTAATGTACTCGTGTCTCTCTGTGTCATATCTACTTTGAAAATTTGACCGGAAAATTATGGGAATGAGTGAACAAAAGGTTTCAACAACTACTATTTTTCAAGATTTATAATGAGCGGGATTGTTTACCTCTTTTTGCTCGCCATCTTGCTTTATCTCTTGTCCCATTTATACCGAAATAGAAAAACCGATAGAAATATAGTTACGTTGTGTGATTTCACGTGACAAGTGCTTCTATGTAAGGAGTTATGCGTCCAATACGCGTGCGCGCAACTACATAAATAAATTCGGATTTATTTTTTCCAACTTATCATCAGCTTGATAACATTTTTTTATAACTTTGTCACAAGGAGAATAAAAATCTCCACGTTCGTTCCTACAGCCAATCTACTATTTGGTTTTTTATTAAAATTAAATTAAATTGCAACGCTGCCAATTGTAGCCAAACTATATAGACGAAGGTGAGAGAATAAACGGCGAGCCATGACTCGAGGAAAATACAAGCTTGTCGGCAAATTTCTATATCTAGGACTAAATGCTAAATAATCCATCCATGCTGCTTTCTACATCTTTGCGCATTTACGAATCCACGATTTTCATTATCTCGTCCTACTCCTTCGCTACGAATGCCGCTTGAAATCGGTCAGTTTTCCCTTTACATGCGCGACATGCCACCTTTATACAAAATCCTATAAATTGCGCTTATCGATCTGTTGGTTGGTGTAATGGGGAGAGGGGGAGAGGGGTAGATGGGGTTATCGGGGTTATCGGGGTTATCGGGGTTATCGGGGTTATCGGGGTCAATAATATCAATACGCATTAAGCAACGTCGATAAATCTATTACGAAGTAAGTGTGTATATCCTTTCGCCTGAGTATATATATATATATATATATATATATATATATCGATAAGCATTGACAATTTCTTAAGAGCAGAATAAGTAAAAAATCGCGTCGTCGAGCACTATTTCGCCTAATAAGTCCGTGAAACATGGATGCCTCCGAATCTCGTATTTGCGCCTCATATCGCAAAACATCGTAACGAGCGACGCGTTAAAATGCAAAAAGCGGACGATGGAATAAGTGAAAGAGGACGATGCGAGGAGAAAACTCTCTCTGGACAGAGCCGACCAATGTAAGTGGACGAAAAAGGCATGGGCAATGGGCATCATTGTCCCGTCGATGTGCGAGAGAAGTCGGCAGCGAGAGGAAGCCATTATTTCCGCGGCGAGGCCGAGTCCAAGGGAGAAGCTAGATAGCCGCGGATAATAGCGACGATGTATATTCCTACAATACCGACGGAGCTGCGATCGTCGTATAAAGGACCCGTGGAACGGAGCAGCAGCGGTATCGCTGGCGCTGGGCCAAGGCATTCCTACAATGGATACTTTTCCGATATGAGTCTGAGCGCTTTTGTTCTAGACTTTGGTATACAGCCGGAGATTTTGTTGACCCCGAAGGCGCGATCGCGGCAGTGCGGGACGGGGAGTCGCGCAGCTCACCTTTTATTTCTACTTTTCCGTTAGCAGGCCGTTTGCGTGAGCAAGGACATCGGCCGCAAATGCTTATCAGCATTGTTTCATCGATAATACATAGGTGTATTGCGGCTAAGTACCGAGGCGTGTTCGTTATCGCGTGGTCGGTCATCGCGCGCGCGTGGGAGTGTAATAACGCGATGTGACGGAGCGGTCAAGCCCAAGTCCACGTGTGAGGCCGAGCGCGCGACTCCGTAATAAGCTCGCGCATCCAATGCTGGACAGAATTTTTATAATACCGTGTACTTCCGTGATTTTTACGGTGGCGATTGTGTAATAGTCCATGGTCCTGGCTTGTTCCGGAACGTCATTAGGATTTGCGAGGATTGAGGCTCGGCCTGCGTTTCGTTGAACCTGGCGTCACTGCTACGTTGTCACACGGACATGTTTTTTTTTTTCTTCTGCTTTTTATCCTTTTTTATGCTTGAAAGTGTGAAGATCGGTCGTTGAAGTTAATTCGTCTTCGTTATCGTTACACAATTGCCGCATTTCGTCTTTCGGCACTAGGATAGTTTGGTTATCGCGATGGTGAGATATTTGTATGGAAATGGATTTTGACGAGAGGTCCTGCTGATTGCAAGCCTTTATTATCAACAGACGGGATAAATAAATATTTGTAATCGAGGCACGTGTCCAGTCGCATAATATTGTATAGTATTATATTATTCCACACGACTCGAGTATTCGAAACTCAAACTCATACTATATACAATGTGTGTGTGTGTGTGTTTGTTTGTTATCGTTATTACACTTTAATATTTCCAGTAAAGTTATTAAAAGATTTCCCGTACAATTCCCGTGCGCGCATACGTTTCAAACTAAGACTTATAAATCTATTTTATTTGTTAATTAAAAAATGTATTTGATAAAGTAAACAATAAGGTCTGTTAAAAAAGTGTTCTACATATGATTAAACTCAGTGCACAAATGCTAATTATACGGCTTAACTACCTCGATACTTTTACGTGAAAATACTTTTTTTCTTTTTTCTTTCTTTCGTTTGGTTTTTTTTTTTTTGTTTTTTTTTTTTGTTTTCTTTTTGTCCCTCTACGCCTGGATAGCGTGATAACCGCAATTATTTCAAAACATTACTTTTTACCTGGAAGTATGCATTTTAAACGGAAATTTTTTTTTTTACTTTTAGCCAAGTGACATTACTGTAGATGAAAATAATCCGCGTTGAGTGACTGACCATTGGTAACGTTACCAAAACCTAACATAATAAATATTGCCCGAAGCTTTAATTTGCATTATATTCGTGAAAATACGTTCGAAACACTGATGATAATAACGAAATAAAAAAGAAAAAAAATTAATTAAATAAAAAATAAAAAAAATTAAAAAAAAATACATCATACAGTATATTTAAAATGGACATTCAATTAATGTTCTTTCAAATGATATTAATGTGGGCTTAGGTTTACGAAAATTTTAATTTTAACATACATACTTACAGCCCCATCAACTCGATCACTTAAAGAAAAAAAAGGCGAATTTCAATTCAATTAATCGTTATTTATCGATTGTTAAGAACATTAATAATTAAGAATTTGTCATTATTCTTAATTTAATAGTCTAATTATCTTAATTATCTTAATAGCCGAATTGAGATACTTTAATGGCACAAGTTTCGATAAACAATATAAGGTGATAAATAAATTGGTTGTGGTTTTTGTAATGGGAAAATGCTTGATCGTGTTATCGTAAATTTGTAAGATTAACTTCTCGAGTCGATAAAAGTTACGCGATACATCAAAACTAATACAATAATACAAATTAATATGTTCAAAGTAATCGGCAAATAAATTAAATTGAACTTGTGAGAAAATCAATGATTTTTATTAATGGATTGGAAGTTACGGTCACGGAATCGCGCTTTGGTAAAATATTTTTTCTCATCGAGCTTTACAATTCCCTCCGAAGCTTGCAATTGCAATGCGCAAATCTCATTCGGACGTAAAACGCTCGTATTTTATCGTCACTTTGTCGCGCTTAAATATTTTTAATAATTTCAAAACTACAAAGTCGCGATATTCTTATGTCAATGAATTATTTAAGATCCGTTGTGATCACATAATTAGCTTGGCCTACGACTTAACCAATAAGATAAAGTTTTATCATTACAATTCGTGGATTTCGTGTGACGTGGCGCACACAATTTCACAAATCACTCACACTAACCAATGCACCACGCACATACAACGAACTATCGATAGAACGCATGCCTATGCTTATATAATTTTTTGCGACATTTTCACTGGCAAATCAAATTTCTTTTTTCTTTTTTTTTTTTTTTTTTTAACACAATCGAACACGAACGTTGGATCCTTTCGGCAGTCGACTGGACCCGGCATTTTCAATAATTCACGCGGTGACATAATTGACTTGGCGAGGCTCTCGCAATTTTTAACGTAAACGCCGTATAATATTCGAATTGTATACGGATGAATTCACGAAAATAACTCGTAAAGAGCACTGCGCCGCATTTCAATTGCGAGGTGGCAGGAGATGAACTCGTGAATTTTGCGAACTCATCGTTTATTTACGTCGACATCGGTATCGCGCTATTTTCAAACCTAGTAATTTTCACCGGATCAAATCAATACTTTACAATTTAGCCTCCGTGTGCGCCAACACTCGATTCACCAATACACACACGTGCACAAGACAAAAACATGCATCGCTATGTTAATTATCCAAAAGTCCAATGTATAATTAACTATTTAATTTTAACTTTTCACTCAATTCTGAGCCATTACTACTAATCACATTAGCCCTTAATTAACATAAATTTCAAAATATTCAATAATTTTAGCGCTCAAACACGCAGTCGCAGACGTTTCTTAAAGTACGTGTTCAGAAATAGGCCGTTGCACGCTAGTGATGGAGGGGGCTGCAAATACGTATTCTACATGTGAATGCGGAAATAAAATTGTCCGTCTCCGGGAGAATTTGCGTTCTATAGGAGGCGAAGGAATCGTTTCACTCGCCTCTATCGTCGGTGTGAATTTCAATATTTCACAAGACAATACTTTCTCCTGCCTCGGCGACTACAAGAGACACAACGCGTACATCGTATATCGTATATAAGGGAATAAGGTTAAGTATCTCGAATATCGAAATATCAATTTATTTAAAAGGAAAATTATTAACTCCTTTTACTCAACTATGTTGCGATTTGCAAAGTTGTTGCTTTATCGTATAAACGATCGCTCTCACATTATCGTGTTTTATTAAATTCTTTACAAGAACGAGGCTATAACGTCATGAGTATTTATTCTTTATCTCTCTCTCTCTCTCTCTCTCTCTCTCTCTCTCTCTCTCTTCGTACTGTCAGTGACATTTATTACGCTGGAAAATCGTTCTCACGTAGACCTTCGGTATCCACGATCGTTCTTATCCTTACATTATAAAATCATAAATTCCACACAAAACGTATTAGCGTATTTAAAGTTTTGATAGTCCGTTGTTTATTATGCAGTCATGATTTAGTAATTCATATTACATCTTATCGCTATATTTCATGATATTTTATTCCGAATTCATACATCTTCCATATTTGCCAATTCAATTTCTCATCTAGGTCAACTTTTTTTATTCGGCATACTTCTTCGAAAGTACAAGATACTTTCTCAATTAGGATGTTGTCTCGAGGAATCATCGTACTTCAAAGGAGCAGCTTCTGAATAAAGTTTGTGAAACTTTTTCTTCTTCTTCGAGAGAGAGAACTTTCAGGCTGAATTTCTCGATTGTTTTGAAATATTTGAAAAGTTTTTTTTTGTTTATTTTTTTTCATTTTTTCTTTTTTTTTTCTTTTTTCTTTTCTTTTTTTTTTTTATCACGTTATTATAACAATTTTTGAAAATTTATAAAAAATTTCTACACTCATTTACAATATCCAAAATTAAGCAATATGTTAGGTTATATATAAATTGAAATTCCTCGCAATTGCGGATAAAATTTTTAATTTGTCAATCGACATTTATTTGAATCCTCGACTTGTCATTGCTAAGTCAATAATCGTTCTCATAAGAGATAATTGTGGATTTAACGGCAACACCAAATTATTTATATAACGTACCAAATTATATTGCACGTCATTCCTAAATTATAATTTTATTCATTATGCTGGCTTTTCATTGTCCCGATCTAAAAACGAAGAAAATTCTTCAACTACTTCCGCTCGGTGTCGCGACATCATTTCAATAACATGGATCCTACAATTTTTGCCGTTTTATTTCAATTCCACATTTATCCCAATCATTTATCCGACATTTATCCGAAAATGAAGAAAATAATTGACCTTCCTTAATGCACTTACGAAGCTCGACAGCTCTTACACTAATACATTAATAACTCGTGTATGGCCCTATAATAAAAAACAAAATGTATTGTTTTCTTTTTCGTCTCACCCACCTAAAAAACATCTTTCCCCAACGAATCTGGCGCCCCAAAAAACGCCGTGCTTGATAAAAATCGCGGATTATCTAAATATCCGCGACCGTCTAAGTCAACCGCGCATATATCTCGAAATTGTGGAAGCAGAGCCACTAACTTGGAGAGATATTCGCGCACCTCGACGACCTCCATTACCGAGCAAAACATTCCTATTCAGAAAGCCTCGGCGAGCCTTCGTAGCGCCAAAAGAAGCCATCGACATGCAAATACTAGTAGCTGCAACAACGGCGACTTACTTCGGGATGTTAACATAATGTCCCGAGCCAACACTCCTCTCCCCGCCACCGACAACCTCCCGCCAACCACACCCAAGAGCTCTCGCAGACGACGGGCGTCCCGATGCACAATTCCGAGACTTTCGAAGGAATTCGAGCAGCGGCCGATATTAACGTTATCCCAGCAATTGCTGGCTCTTGGACTTTACCGGCGCTTAGAGAGTCTGGGCGTGAATAGGCGTGAACGACTCTCTGGCCACCACTTTACAATTACAGGATAGTCGAGTCGTCGAAGCCGGAATGTCCCATCGATTACTTATCCTTAATTGTTCTCGCGGATGTATATGACGCAACTTCAACGGGGCCCATAATCCGACGGGGGAGGGGACTTTTCAAGGGTCTCGCGACTGTTTGTTCGTGACCGAAGAATTCGCCTCTCAGCCCCCTATACTTTCTCGGCTCTCTCTCTCTCTCTCTCTCTCTCTCTCTCTCTCTCTCTCTCTCTCTAGCGTGCCACCGGATCGCCTGGAATGGCTCTGAACTCGCGCTGACTATCGCGCGCCAGAATTGCTTTGCCGAGTGTATTAACTTGGCGAATGACGTGCCCCCGAGCGCTAAGCGCCCCGATAGTTTAAATATTTGGCATTGCCGGCAGCTCGGGGCCCTACGGAATTTTCCCCGCTAAATCGCTGGATGCGCGAGTTCTTTCAACAGCAAAGAGATTCGCGAGCTTCTAGCCGGCCGCTACATATTCGAAGATCGTCCAAAGTCGCTTGCCACTTCGTCCCGCCCAAGCTTTATTAATTGCTAATCGCATTGACAAATTTAGGGGCGTCGTTCGTTTGTTTACAATAAGAATATTTACGCGGGTCTAGGGATTAACATTGTGCTGGAAGAAATTTAACGGGATCCCAAATTCAGGATAAGCATACGATATCGAGAGCATACTTTTACAAATTTGCGTAAATTTTGTTGTAATTGATGATCCACGATAACGTCTTGCAAAATTAACAGTAAATTAACGACGGAGAAAAACCAACTTCAAACCACGAGAAATGCCATACTATCCCTCTTTGAAATATTTATAAAGAATATAATAATGTAAATTGAACGTAAATTCATGAATTTTTTTTTGTTTTCTCATAAAAACTAAAATTATTCCACGTCATTTATTAAATATACTTTATAAAGATTTTTAAGTTTATTAAAGTTTATTAAGCCCGCACTATTCCTATATGTTCGTAAATGCTATATATATATATATATATATATATATATTTGATATAAATATAATCCGCCCTTCGAAATTACGTTAAAGAAAATATATGTTTCTTAATTGACTGTAGGAAACCGTTTTCAATTGTTAAACAGAGAGCGGAATGACGTCTTGAATATAAAAATAAAATTATATTAAAAGCGACCTTAATTATAATTTGTCTAAAAATCATTCACTCCGTACCCAATAAATAAACAAAAAATAATTAATATTAGACGCGGTAATATAAATTGTTCGAGAAAAAAGAGAGCAAATTATTCACCAAACTATGATAAAAAAAATGCATTCTTAAAGTCTGATTGAAAAGTTGAAAGCACTGTTGGTTACTATAAGCATGTACGAATTTAACAATTTTGCGCAATAAAGAACAAAGACGCAGAAAATGCACAAACCACGATAAATCAGTGTGCATTTATTAAACATTTTTCAGCACTCGGCTCGATGAAATGTTGTCGTCATCGTTTTAATATTCACGCCGATGCATCCACTTAAAATCTATTAAGCTCCACTTAACGCCGTTTTCACGCCACATTGAAATGGTAAAACTATATAAAACAATTCGTAATTTTCATTATACTTGTTTATCATGCATATACGTAAAGACTGTTTTTATTTTCTCCTTTTATTCTTTAAGGTCCCCACTATCCAGTAACCGCAAACAAAATCTTTACCATTAACTTACAATATTGCGTGTAACAGCGCCATTGCAAATGCACTCCACCATTAATCCAGCATCGCTCCATATTTCGACCAATAGTCTCCGTCTAAACTGCTTTCATTATTATATTATTTTACCCACCCTCTGCCCATTAGTTATACATCTCGTCCCCATCGTCAACATTAGTCTCCGTGTGGAAGTTAACGATACTCTTCGGCTCTCCGACGCCCTCCGACGCCCTCCGATGCGCCCTCGCCGAGCTTCCTTTCCTCCCGAACCGCGTCACCCACGTCGTTTTTATTGCCCGGCATCGAACGGATTTGCAATTTCAGCTGTCGCGTACGAAGGAGCGCTACAAGCTCCCTATTAAAATAGCGCGAGGGTCCCCCGCGAGCCAGACGGGGCCGGCTGATAGTGGGAGTGACGGGGGAGGGGCGCAATCGCGCATCGCGAATCGCTAATGGAATACTCTCGTCTCGGCCGTATTGTCCAAATCAGACCATGAAAGCCCGTTAATTGAAGCGCCATTATACCCATAAACCTCCTAATGATTTCGTTTTTCCATCAAAGCGATGAGCGCGAGACGCTGCTTCGACCGACTCTGCCTGCCGATGTTTGTAATTTTTTTATTACACGGTCGTTGTAGACGCGGGGAGAGTTGCACGCTGCTGCGGTTCATTGTATTATGGGAGGATTATTTGCGTTCTGCCGAGTTTTAACGTAAAAGGATGGATATGATTTGCATTTGGACGAGATGCGCGTTTTGGAGTAGTCAGAGGCCTATTGCGTAAGGGACGTCGGACGTCCCGGAATGCATTTGTAAACGAAAGGAAAGAGTCAGTGTCGATGTTTGTAATGCATAATGTACGAATCATTGATGATATATTGTTTGTTACACGTATGTGCTGCCTCATCGACGATCGTTCTCGATAATAACTCGATTCTTATATATAATAACTCGAAGACAATAACTCGATTTTTTCGATGGAAATGTTTATTACATAAGAGATTTATTGTTTTATCGGCACTTTGGATGCATCTCGCACATCGCAATTTACCTTTCGATGGAAGCGCGTTTGACCATTATGTTGATGATTTATCATATTATTACTGTCTAATATTAATATGTCGCGGATTCGCCATCACGTGATATTCTGCTATTACTGTAATCAAATTTTACGTATCTATATGTGCAAGCTATTATCCATATATTGTAAAAGCATGAATTACTTTCCTTAACAAGTTGCAGATTATCTTAGATCCAGTGACAATTCCAAACTACCAATCATATCGTATTATAAACCTACTTATTTTCTCATTCACACACACACACACACACACACACACACACACACACACACATATATATATATATCGATTGTATTGGTATAAAATACAAGTACTATCTGGAATTGGTAAGGAATCGTGTACAATTACAGTACATTCGAATACACGTGAACATTATTCCGTAAATAGATACTGATTTTATTCCTTTCTATTATGACTATAAAATTCTTATCCAATTGAAACTATGTGTCTTTATATTTTTTGTATTATTTTTTATCAAATTTAATACCAAGTTGATCTATAATAGTATGAAGAAAGACATCATTTTCTATGAAATTTTGCTACCCTAGATCGATCGCTTACATTTTCTGTATTTATTTCTTCTTAAATGCTAATTGAATAAGTGACAAAGTGAAAGAGAGAAAGAAAAATTTTTCAAAGCTCCCCAGACTCAAAGTGTCAAAAGCAGATGAACTAAGTGTCATTCCCCACAATCATGCAGAATTATTAGTCTTGTGAACTTTACAAGTCCTAAGTAGTTGTACCAAAGTATGAATTTAATGTAAAAGATTTTTCATTCTTTACATCATCGAATATATCGTTATGTAAGTAAGTTGTTGTTGGACAGTTTTATAATTTTAATATCAATTACGTTGCTTCCACTAATATTTACACGTGTCAAAAGTATAATTACTCGAATGTGAATTGATTGATGAATTTTTTCACTTAAACATAAGCATGACAGGTCACATGACCTATTTATAAGGAAATTTCTTACGTCCCCTCACGCTTGAGCGTACATTAAGATTTTAACTAACTTTTATTATTTCGCTGATTAACATTAATATAATAATAAAAAAAAATTTATAAAATAATCTTTTCAACTTTCACGGAGTAAGTTCGATAATATAACGGCATTAAAGAATCGTGAAAAAATATTATTGTTTTCAGTGTCTAAATAATAAAATAGAGATTCATACAATTTTCAGCTTATCACGCAAATCATTCATTAAACGTCAAATATTTATCAGTACTTTTTAATTTGCGCTAAATAATATTGAAAACTAAAAGTTGAGTTAAGCCTAAAGTTAATTGAAAGATTCAAATTTATTCGCACCTCAAATTAATTTGATAATTGACACTATAAATATAAAATTCTATACGATGATGCAAAATTCCATCATCCGATCAATTAATCAAACGAAACGTAAATTAATTCATTATGTTTAAAGCACCAATAAGAACATTATTTATAATACAATATTCATTACACCTTCCTCATTTACTATTATTTAATTAAATCATTATAAATGATCCGATCGTGTTTTCCAAAGCACATAAATTAAATATAAAATTTTACATAATTATTACGAGTCAATGACGTAATTGTTTAAATATAATTGCTTTATCATAGTCTCAACATTCCTCAAGACCTTTCGACGTTGGAACTTGAAGCTCCATTTCTTAACAAACTTTAAAATTAATGAAAATTTGTTTTAAATTATCTTACACGTGCTTCTCTACAGTTTATATTAATTTTAGCAAAGTACTCTTCTCTCTAATCTTGAAAGCGCTATGCATAGTAAAGTTGGCTTTTCCTCTTCTGCCTTACTTGCGTCTGATCTTGCGACGGAAAATACTTAGAGAATTCGAAATTTAAAAGTCATATATACGAAAAAATGACATTTAAGTTTCTTCCTACCGTGTGCAAATATTTGTGTACGCGTGCGCGTGTATGAGTCTTTGTATATTTTATACGAAGCAAGTTTTTTCATCCTTTTTCTTTTTTTTTTGTTTTTATTTTACTTAAATTTTGCCTTCGATTCACATAGGAAATTTCATTATTCGCTAAAGTTTTCGAATGTTCTCAGCGAGTGCGAGTTACTTGTAATTAAAGTCTCTTAAGAACAAAAGTGTCACATTCAAGTTTTAAGTTTTTATATCGTCAAGGAATATGCGTTGATGGAAAAATTACAATCAGAATATTCTTTAAACATAATTAATAAAAATACTTAACGTCTTTGCAGTTTCCAAATAACGCCAGTTTCGTCATTATTTATGCTATATATGCATTTATATATGTATTGCCATTATTTCGCGAATTTTGAATTTTGAAATTCGAAATAATAATACTTTATTACCGTCAAAAAATATACATACATATATATATATATATATATATGTATATTTTTTGACGGTATTATATATATATATATATATATATATATATATATATATACATTATTTATTTATCGGTACATAATCGACATAATGCAGGATTATTTTGATTTTCATTTAAGTGTTCGTGTGTAGATGAAGCCACACCGCTACGGCAACTCGCTACGTACTTGTACTGGCAATTGTGAAAGTAAAAACTTGTAAAATATGGCTTTAAATATTATATGCCTTAAGAACAACACGAAGGTCTATAAAAGCTCGGACTATCAGCCAACAAATCCAAATGAATCGGGTGAATATTGGAACAAGAATTTTTCCACCAGTCCTAGGCGCCGTCTCAATCAACGATAACACATCGCGATAATAATGAAATTCAAATGGACGGATTACGATCGCACTCGCACGAGAGCCAACAAGTATGGGAAAATGCAGACAAGGCCAGATGAAGGAAACGACGCCTGAAAGAACAATGACAAAAGATTAAGCAGACCTATAGGAGCAGGAAAGAAGGGATATTAGTCAGCTGATATGCACAATGTGGGCAAACATGGTAAGCGAAGGAAGCTCGTGGGACAATGAGACGATTAAAGCGAGCTACGACGTGGTCAGGACAACGACCCACGTCGCGCCCCGCTCTCCTACGCTCCTTCCTTCGCTCTTTCGCTCTCCAGCCGCGAGCACTGGTACTTCTGGGCGCTTCCAGCAACGACTGGATCCGCCCGTGCGAGTGCTCCGGCTCTTGGACGATAACACGCGACGACGGATTGACGCGAGATGGCATCTTGTCAACTAGCGTAACACCAACCGCCCCTCCTTCCTTGACATCAAAACCCCCAATCCTCCCTATCCCACCAATTCCCCAATACCACCATCCCCCGCTCCTCCATTTCCGCTTACCATTCCCTCCTCCCGTTGACCCCTCGTTACCCGCCCCGGCCGACGAAACTCGGCGAGCACCGACCGCGACAGATCTACTCGGCCTCTTCTTTGTCCCTTTTGTACTTTCCTTTTGCCCGCTGAATTTCACTCGTCCGTTTTCGCTAGGGTGGACGCTGAGTTATGCCAGATTGCATTAGCGACGGAGAGTCGGATTTGGCAAGATATAAGTAATATTACAAAGGAAATACTCGCGTGGCTCGTGTATACATTTTTCACAATATGCTTTTCGTGCTTTGCATTTTACATGATATTGACGTTATCGACGATTGGATAACTCGGATATCCCTATGCTCGGGGGAAAAAAATCTTGGAAGACACTGATTATGTTAATGTCCTATTTCATTACTAATGGTCTAATTACTCTAAGCCCTAAAATCATCAGATTTTCAATAATTTCAATCAAATAATTGGCTTATCAAATAATCAAATAATGGGTGCACGTTATATTTAACGATCTTCGCACTCTTAATATTAAACGCCAAATGTTAAATGACAACAATATTCTTAATTATTAATTTATGAATTAAAAAGGAAAAATAAGTAAAGAAGGATGCAAAGTGCGGATGATGAATTTAGGCATATGTTGAGATTTAAACAAATTGTTCACATTAATGAATTAAAATGAAATCAAATTCAGCAGAACTTAATAAATACAGTAATACGTTGTCTTTGTTTTGACTTGATATCGCATCCTTGTCGTGTCCACGCTCATATCTTTCATTCGTTGTACTGCCTTAACGCTAACAATAACGCTATTTATTACTTTTCCAACGCATGACGATCGCCATTATCTTAGCCACTTAACTTAATAATATAATAAGGACTCGACGCAGAACCTAAGATGCATCACAAACACGACACAAAATTATCTCCTTGTGATTGTTCTACATATTAGTCTGCGTGAGCATCAATGCGCTTTAGAAATTGATAAGATCGATAAAAATTTGATATTTTTCGAGAAATTGAAAGAGGAAGTGGTTTTGAAGTGCACTTTGACGCCGAAATTAGTGAAGCGGCTTGATAATCAAAGGATTCTTTGATGATTTGTGGGCACCGCGACAAGACAGTCCGTAGAGAAGAGGACGACGAGAGAAAGGGAAGATTGTTATTTGATACGTGATACGTGGAGCTGGACAATAATACTCTTAATGTGAGATATTATGATGGAGTATCCTTATTTAATAACGAATGTTACAATTAATTGTTCGTGAATTCTGCATGGATTTATTATTTTTCTTCAACAATGTAAATGCTAAGCGTAACGTTCGGCAGTTGATTAAAATTTTAGTCGAATGACATTTTTCATGCAATGTAATGTAAAACGTAGGGTGGAAAAATTACTCTCCCGCATAAATTGTGTGTATACGGTTGTATTTCATTTTGTTTTAATTGATTTATGTAATCAATGTCTCTCGTTGAAACTGCCTCACTTTCTCGAGTGATGATACGACTTGATGATACAAAGGAAAAGGATACTAATGGAGCACAGTTTGTGGAATAAGCATCGGCGTCACGTGACATACGTTGTTTGCTCGATTCTGCAAATGCTGCATCCTTAGAATAGAAGGCCTTTCAATAAAATCACTCGCGCGCGCAACTCTGTCTTTGATTTCGCATCATCGATAAAAAGTAACGAGCATGCTCCTGTGTTACATTAAATCCAAGTGATTGATACATGTGCAGTATTTGCATGCACCTCGTATTACATTATAACGCGAGGAACAGCTCGGAAACTTAAGCTCTCTATTTAAATCTCCATAATCAGCATCACGTAAAATGCCTTTACACGGCTTTCTCGTCTTTATCCCTTCGACGCTCGCCACGCCACCATAGGCGTTCGTGTAACTCGTGACCGTTGATCGAGTAGCACCACCTCCTCCCACCACGGAAGCGAGCCATACGAGCGTAAAATCGCACACGACTAAGCAGCTCTCTCTCTCTCTCTCTCTCTCTCACTCTCTATCTATCTCTCTCTATCTCTCTCTCTCTCTCTCTCTCGCTCTATATATATATATATATATATATATATATATATATCTATTCGCGCGAGTTCGACATTTTCATCACGATGTTGTGGCTCGATGGGCGCGCAGTTAAGCGCCGGACGTATTCTGGATATATGTTGGACGTACGTTGGACGAACGCTAGACGTAGGCTGGACTAGGCTGGATGTGTGCTGAACGTATGCAACCCTAATGCTCCAAGTGGCAAAATGCGACGGTGCGACGGTGCGACTCTGTGCTTTGTTATAAAATAAGGGAAATACGCGAGATGTGCGTCTATTTGGTACGAGGACATTCGAGGACGATTCGAGTAGGATATTGAAGGGGGGCCGAGGAGGCGAGCGCAGGTGTAACGACTGGCCATGCAACATCCGATGGCTGCATTATCGATCGTAAAGTTTGCGGATTCACGCGGCCGATAGACGCGAGACGAGGCAAATAATATATACTTAAGTCGGGGAATGGAGCGTTGTGCTTTCAAACGCTTTCGCTCCTTATAATCGATAACGAGGAATCGATTACATTGACGCGAAAGCATACAAGAGACTGCAAATGTTCGTGAGCTTGTCGTTTGTTTTGGACTTTTTAGGCATTTCAATTTCGGAATGCCAACTAACGGTTAAAGAAACTACATCCACGTCAATTCAACATGAAAACACATTCTTTTGTCGAAGTGGCCAGAGAGAGAGAGAGAGAGAGATAGATAGAGAGAGAGAGATAGAGAGAGAGAGAGTGAGAGTAAGAGAGAGAGAGAGAGTGAGAGAGAGAGAGAGAGTGAGAGAGCGAGTAGGCGATAATGCAGCCATCGTGTACGTGTATTATCGTCTAGTTTGGCAGAAGTCATATCTGATGAAACCTCGAGACTCGACGACTACCATTTTATTACCTCCGCATATCTTATCACGCGATCTTTATTCGTGCCTTTCTTAACTTTAGCCACAAATGAAGAATTGGAGACACATGCACGCTCTCACACTTGCTCGCTCACTCTCTTTCTCGATTATTTTAATATCGCACGCTCTTTCTTGGCAACGGTATGCATTTTTTTTTTTTCGTTTTACTATCATTATCAAAGTACCTGTATATGCAGCTTCGTTCGCTATTCCGCAAAATCGGCAGCTCAGCCAAACAAATAATCTTAAGAATAATCTTTATCTATAAGATGAAAATTGCTGCGCTAGGGGGTAAAGCATTTACCCCCACTCTACCTCTTCGAGGCAATTTTTCACTCGAGCATTCACAGCTATTCGAACAAACTAACCTATGTGTTTAACAGTTATAAATCAATAAGACATCAACACCAACAGTTGAATTATCTCTCCACGAGGACGTAGCTTTTACCGACTAGAAAATTACATTTGTACTTGCCGTTCGCGCAAATACCTTGGCTCTCCTTTCTTTTACTCTCTCTCTCTCTCTCTCTCTCTCTCTCTCTCTCTCTCTCATTCATTTATACTCCATTTATCTCCTCTCGCAATTGGCTCTGGTTCTACGACTTTGTCTCCTTCTACCGAAAAAGCATGGCATTCCAGCTCAGCCAGCTCTAAAAAAACTTGTTTACGCGGTAATAATCTTATTTGCCAAATAGCTTCCTCTTGCGCAAGGCTACACCTTAGCCGAAAGCAGGTCGCGCGCACTTCCGAGCACCGCTACATCGGCAGGCTTGTGGCTGGAGGTCGGCCGGGGAGGTGGAGAGAGCGTGCCATCCGGGAACGTGGGACAACGGCAAAACCAACGAGAAACTGGATGGTCCTGTGTAGCCAAGAGGAAGCGCGATAACGTTGAAGTCGTCGAGCTTACGAAAGAGGAAAGCAGCCGAGATGCCACGGCGACGATCATTAGGCAAATGGGTACGCGCTATTATACCCATTCGCTCTCCTCGATCTCTCTTCCTCACCCTCCCATCGGCCATTTCCTTTCCTTTCACCCACACCATTCCCCCATCCTCGTTTCGCCTCACTCGCACACCCTCGCTCTTTCGCCTCTACGAAACTATCTATCTATCTATCTATTTATCTATTTATCCATCTATCTCTTCATCACGCCCAAGATATTCCGGACTTTCAAAGCTCAAATGTTTCTTATTATATTCACATTTTTCAGGCTTTTAAGGAATATAAATTTTATAATCTTCCGCGTATGTCTATCCCAACATTCATAATTTCATCTAAAATACTTTTTACTCTGAAAGTAAAATGAAATTTTTTTTTACTCACTTAAACTGTCGACTGCCGCCTCCTCCAATGACTCCGAACTTTTTCGACATTACGTAAATTAGTAAACTTTTCCACTCGCTAGCCAATAATTATCATTATTATGTTAAAAGAAAATATATTATTACCTCATCTAAAATCATTCTTACAATGACAAATTTCTTCTTCTCAAAGATTTTTAAACATTATCATTGCTTATTTGCTGATTTTTATCTATAATTACGATATTCACTGAATTTTTTAATAATTAAATATTAAAATACTGTGATTGCCAACTGGGCAGTAAAAATTCTAAAAGAAAAAAACTGACATATACCGTACGAATATCGAGGATAATTGCCTTACTTTGTTGCATCTTTTTTTCATCTTTATCTTTTTTTCTCTTCTAATTTAACGACGCTACGATAACCTTGAACTTTAAAAGTTTGTCAACGAAATAAGAAATAGTGTTATAAGGTTGAAAGTTCAATAACCCTAGATTTTACAATTTTTGCACAATATACAACTCTTAATATTCCGCATATTAAGCGTTAATATTTAAGTGCTCAAGAATAATATTGACTATGACATTTTATTTCTATCCAATTTCATTTCAAATATAATCACTGCAAATATTGAAATTAATATTTTTTATTTATACGCGCAATGAATTAATGCATATTATTAATTAATTTATTAATATTTAATTAATTCGATACTTCAAATTCATTCGGTTTTACAACAAAAAAAAAATAATAAAATATCACACTGCGACCGCAGATAACAGAATTTGATGTAAGGTGGTGCTATTTATTATACACATGCGCTATTAGACTAATGGAAATTATTATGGAAATTAGAGATGACATATCGATTTTTTCATCATTAATATAATGTATATTATAACAGCGTATCAAAAAAAAAAAAAAAAAAAAAAAAAAAAAAAAAAAAAAAAAATAAAAAAAAAAATAAAAAAAAATAAATAAATAAAAATTATAAAAAAAAAAAAAAAAAGAAAACAATAAAAATAGGAAAATAAAGTTACAGAGGTAGAAGTTATATTGATTTGTTGTTTTTTTTATCCAAAGACAAAGGAAAGCTTAACTCTTTTTCATAACCTTTTGTTTTACAAGCAATCAAATATTCATAATATTGCAGCCCAATTTATTCATTATTTATTTCTAAAGGCTCGTCCTTATTGAAAACACAATAATATGCAAAATCAGCGTAAAAATATAATTACATTACAATGTTCTTCGAAATAAAGAAAAAATCAATATGGCATATAGATACGCGCGGGAAGGGGAATAAAATTGAAAATAATAATTATTAATATTTTAAGTATACGAGACGTTCTGTAACAGGATTATTGGCGTTTCCCCGTAGAATTTCTCCGCACATATTCGGTAACGCAGATGACTTCTGAAATTTACGAGTACAATAACGTCTGAAAAGGCTCCTTTAGCATCTGTTTTGTAGATGTAAACGCCTTTGTCTCTTTATCATTGGTTAGATGAGTTTGCGAATCCGTTTATTGTTTGTGCGGGAGTGCGAGAGCATGAAGGAAGCGTCTGTTGTCGCTCTTCAAGCCGCACGCGTCACTCGACTAATGAATTAGGGTTCCTGGCTTGCGTGTTTTATGCATTAGTAAATTGAGTAAATGATCGGGGTGATCCGAAGATTTGCGGTTTATTGGATACTCGTCAACTGTCTAGTTCGTATTGATGTGCCAGAACACTTTAACGTCTAAAAGTACTCTAAAATTATTGATCGTGTATTTTGTGTGCGCGCGCGCGCGCGCGTGGGGGGGGGGGGGGGGGGGGGTCCTTATACGGACATGGAAGTCGTAAATGTTCGTTGAGAAAATCAATTTTTTTTTCTACATAAAAATGGATTTTTAACATTCGTCAGAAATATATACGAATTAATACAATACATTTGCAAACTATTTAAGAAATTATTTATAAAATAATTGTTGGACAAAGAAACAGTAATTACAATTTCAAGTACGCGTACTTGTAGGAAAAGAAGAAGATGACGACGAAGAAGAGGCTAACACAAACAATTTTACATCTATAAATACTTAATTAAAGATATTTTTAAAACATTGATTGTTAATATTAACAACAATTATATTGTCTGTGAAATAATCTACAAAAGTATTTGATAAAGTAATAGAATAAAACTTTGATAACTATCCGATAAGCATAAAATTATAGTTAATATTGAGTTAAAGTCTTTGCACACATTAATACATTATATTAGAATAAAAAATGAATTTTATTGAAAATCTTTGTTATATAATATAAACTATTTGCTCTAGTATATTGGTATATTGATATATGTAATATGATTTAATAATTAAGCTCCACTCAAATTCTTTTTACAGAACGATTTGTTGCTCTACAATTGCTGACATGCAAAGCTTTATGAATAATTCACTAGAAACACTTGAAAATGAGAAAATTATAGCTTGTAATATAGCCATTTTCGTATAAATAAATAATTGTGCCAATAGAATTTTCTGTATTTAACGTAAGAAGGGATTTTTCATCTATTAAAATTTTTATAACAATAATTAAAGTATCGATTAAATATTCAACTACGCGCACACGCATATATATGGTAATATATATATATGGTAATATATATATATGGTTATATATATATATATATCAATTATCTGTTAAAGTAATAAAACAATAGAATACTATAAATTGTATAGTAATGTCAATCATGATAATAGTAATGTAGATAAAATCTAATAATTTCTAAATCATTCTTTCATGCCAATTACACTGATAATTTAATAATTACAAACACCGTGGATTAGTATTATTATAACAAACTCGACTTGAAAGAGCTGAAATATTAGATTTCGAAGAAACGAAATTGAAAAGCTCGGTTGAAATGCAAATTGTACCGTAGAAATATAACTATTCCCTTGAGGCTCGAATTATAAGATAATAAAATATTATACTAATTCGATATTTTATCTATTGGAGCGAATTATTAGTTTATCCGGACGTCAAACGACATTGTTTTTCTTTGCTGGATTAATAACGAATATTGGTCAATCCTTTTGCATTGCAATAGTCGGTGAAAATTGTAATTTCACATTCACAATTTATTATCAACCTATACTTAATAAACATATTTATGATTATTGTTGGACTTATCCTACGAAACTTTAATCTCAAATTCATCGAGTCGTGATAAGTCAGTCATAGCCAGTCCCGGCACAACACATTGACTGTAGAAAACAATGGCAAGTACGGCCCAGATTGACCGATGTTTTCAGTCAGAACCGTGTACACGGGAACGTGTAATTGCTCATAAAATACGAAATAAGAGTACAAGGAAAATTCATCGATCCGCGATAGCATTCGCACGTAATAATGATTCGGGAGTGATCTTCTCCGGGCGCGAACAAGCCTGGAAATTGCCTGGAACACAATGCAATGACGTTCCCGAGGACTCCTCGGCATCCCACCCCTCTCCCCTCCCAGCACTCTGGCCGAGGTAAGCGACGTAACGCGTTGCGGCAATGACAATGGTAACGAGCCGGGGATGGCGGGAGGCGTCTTGTTGCGTCCCGACGTCTAATCTTTATGTGTGCGGCGCTGCAGCCGTCACCTCGGTCAACTTATAGAGATTGGATGTCTAGGATGTCCGAGGGTCGAAGAACCGAGTCCGACTCGATGTTTCACGAGTCGAGTTGGCGAAAGTACTGGAGTGCTCCGGGGGAAGAGAGAGGGAGCGGGGCAGCCACTGACTCCTAGTGCGAGAATGTCGATGAAAGTGCGCGGCTAATTTATTATTGGCTGCGGTGCTCTTGGTGTACCGGGCATGGGATTATCTTTTCGACGGATTAATGATGATTAATGATGGGTTGATCAATGACTTGAGATAAAGGTGCTTCGTTGGACTATTGTGTAATTATGGCTTGATGGGCGCTTGTTTTTCGGCACAATGCAGTTTTAAATTGCGAACTTGCGAACGTTGTGCGAATGGGTTGCGAACATTGAAATGGATTTGTAACATCGACTGACCAAATGTTCATGTGCCAAAGTGTAAAATGTTTGTGTCGCCGAATGGTTGTTTGTTTGGCAATAGGAGATGTTAAACACGAAAACCTTGATATTCCTTGATGTTTGCGTTTTCTTTTTTTCGTAAAATGAACTCTTAAATTTTTCTTCCCCCAAAACACTTTTATTTTTTTTATTTTTTTCTAAATTAAAGTGTAATAAGTTATGACGAGGTAGTGTAATAAGTATAACGAAAATTACGGGAATAATTAATCGACGCTATTATTGAAAACTTTTATGAGTGCATGGAATTAGAATTATAAGCCACCTTCACGAATGTGGAATAAGCTATTATGAAAATTATGATTGTCTTGAAAGGATATATTAAAGAGTTTTGAGAACAAAGTCGATCGAACTAACGTTGCATGAAGAAGAGAATATTTTATATGTTGTGAGAAAGTTATATACGACGACTACGTGTAAAACAAGAAATTTTTCATGCAAAGAAGCGATTGTATGTCGAAAAAGCATTTGCCAATGTACCGTAATGAATTCAATTGGAAAAATGAATATTTCTTATTCCGTTTCATGTATATAACTAAATACGATTGCTTCTTTGAATAAATTCCCCAGTGTATTTTAATATACATCCCTCTGTCTCTCTCTGTCTGTCTGTCTGTCTCTCTCTCTCTCTCTCTCTCTCTCTCTCTCTCTCTCTCTCTCTCTCTGTGTGTGTGTGTGTGTGTGTGTATCACATTAGGCGCGCGCCAGTTTATATTCGTACAAGGCACGATTACATGAAATTAATTTATAAATATTTTATTTTATTTTGCATAAACGGCATACTTGTTTTATAAAAAAAAATGACATTCCAATGATTCTTTCGTACTTTTTTACTATTTATTTTCTTATAATTAAAGATGAAAAAATCGATAAAAAAGCAACAAACGTGTACAAACAGAATTGTTAAAAGACAAAGCAACTCGAAATGAAAATAATAGTGGTAACGAGGATCCAGTGTCCACTCGATCAATAGATTTAATAATGAATTATAGCATTGTTTTTGCAAATTAACGATGTCAGGATATGGTTAAAGAAAAGCGATAGCATTGTACAAGGATAAATAAAAACAATGTAGATAAGCTGGAAACGAGAACTAGCAGGTGAAGTTCCGTTGCACACTGGCATGTGTGATGGGCGAGGGGCGGCGGTGTCAAGTTGAAGAAGGAGATGAAGTAGTAGATGAAGGAGAATAGGCGCTACATGCAAATTATAACACTCCCACCCCCCTCAGCCTACCTAGCGGCCCCTTCTTCAACATTTCATGTGCTTCGACGGCACGGGTCCGACCTTCCTTCTTCCTCCCACGGTTTCTCTGCCTTTCTCTGCTCTCTCTGCTCTCTCTCTGCTCTGCTCTCTCTCTGCTCTCTCTCTCTCTCTCTCTCTCTCTCTTTCTCTCTTTCTCTCTTTCTCTCTCCTGCGCCTGTTCTATGGAATGAGTCTGTTGGATAGAGAGACAGAGAAAGAGTGAGAGTGAGAGAGAGAGAGAGAGAGAGACAGAGAATGAGAGAAAGCATGAGAATGGGCGTCGGATGCTTATAACGTGCTCTCGGTGTACGCGGGCAAAGTCACATTGGGGATTCATTGTTATGCATACGGAGTTCCTCGAAGAGCAATGTTTATCTATATACATACCCAAAGAACATCCCAACCTTTCTCACTCCCTCGCTTCTTCCTCTTTTTCTTTCGCCCTTTTCGAAGCGCGACTAACGCACTGCAACGCTCCTCATCTTCCGCCTCGGCTCAATTCCACTTTGATTTTACTTATCCCCTTGTCTTTCTTTTTTTAATAATCTTCGTGGATATTTTCATACGGGCTTTAGACAAGATCTACAAGAAGACTCGTACATTGCTTCTATTGCTCCTTTCTCCTTCGCTCATACCTACAATGGCACTCCCTCCTACAGCGCCAAGTGCCTTTATAGCTCTGCTTTCGGGAAATAGCAATCCGCATATCAAGGCGCCAATTTTATTGTTTGTTATTCTCTGTGACGCGATACCACCACAAGGAATAAGGTATTCCAGTTGGTATAACAATTGGTGAAGCTGCTACTGCTGCTGCTGTATCGGGAATAACTGCGCTCGTTACCTAAAACTATGGTTGCATGACGATTAAAATACAAGTCTTATTGCCAGTTTAATGACTTGGACCGGACATGCCACAATACCTTCAAATTTGAATAAAAATATTTCATTTTACTCTGACTGACCAGGATTTATATTTAAACAACACATTATTCAATCTTATTGGTATTTGCCAATAAGCTTATCCGCGCGCGCCTATCGCATCGTTATGTATTTAATTTAATTGTAGATAATATAATATCCGAGAAGCTTGGTACTTTCCATTCGCTTATCGTTACGTGAAAAAATCAACAACAACAAAAAAACGAAGAAAAAAAGGAAACTAAAATTCTATAGATTTAGATTTAGAAATATAGTAAATTACAAATCCATTCATAAAATTTAAAACATATATATATATATATATATATATATATATATATATATTCAAATTTTCATTATTTTCGTCATGACTACACCAATTCAACAACATCGAACGACTAAAGTAGAGTTGTATATAATTAGGATAAAAGACAATCGATCGTAGAGTATTCTTAGAAATTAATTTTTAAGAATGCGGAGGCAACGTCATTGTGACAAACGTTAAAAAATCGATCGATCACTTGCCGAACAAACTTTTCAAATTATGACTAATCATTTACGGATCGTGAATTTTTAACGTTGGCTCATTGATGAAGACGTACGTTATTTAGACACTTTATCCGTCTAAAAAAGTAGTATTTTCTCTTCCCATGTCCCATTCATCATTATACGATTTCAACGTTAATTTCGATGGAAAATCAATTTATATATATATATATATATATATATATATATATGTGTGTGTGTGCGTGCGTGTGTGTGTGTGTGTGTTTTTGTGCGCGCGCGTGTGTGTACGTGTGTGCGTGCATGCATGCGTGTGTGTAAATGTAAATCCGTTCGTTTTATTCGGTAATTAAAAAATATATTTAATCAGGCAAATGAGAGCACACCTACAAGAATAATAGAGCATCGGCTAAAAATACTAAACAATAGATACTTATTCATCATGCGTATTTTAATAATATTTAATATGCAAATATAATAATTTCGATTGGCACTTGACATTAAAACACATTCGCATTAAGAGGTGAAAATCGAGATAATCATTAATTCGATGAATGGCACTCGGCTTAGAATAATTTAGCATTCATATAAATTTATTAAGGAGCACTTCTCGGTCGCCATTATTATTATCACAATAAGCACATATTGTTCTTAAGTCTTATTGTTTATTTCCAACTTTCACGGACACTTGCCACGTAACGTAACTGCACGTATCCGCGCCAATGCAATTATAATTGAAATGAAATTTAAAAGTCCGTATAATATAGCGAATAATTTAGTGGATGGTAAGTGATTACCTAAACCACTCGAATGACTTTTAGCGTCATTAGGTGCGAGGAACCAAATCCTGGCACGCGGTAACTGACAAACTAGAGATGTGCCTCATCGAGTGCCTAAAATATGATAGAATGAAGGGCTTCGGTGGTATCGTGTAGGCGAAGGCCCAGCTCGAGGAAAATCCCTGGGAACACAAAACTGTCAGTCATCCGGTGCGCGTAGAGAGGCGAGTACGTATAAAAGAAAGTCCGGAGACGAAGAAATGCCGTGAACCATGGCGATTATGTAAATGTTGCTTATGGAAGCGCAACAGATGCCCCCTCCCTCACTCACTCCCTCCCCCAACCAGTTAACCATCCCGCGCCGTCCCTCACCACCCCATCCCCGCCCCAAACCACCATCGCTGATCCCCGTATTACGCGCGAGCGACGTCGAGCTCTCGCCGGAATATAAACCCTAATCCCAATAACGTCAACTATGGAGACGCCGGGGATATTGTTTAGATCCTCAAACGAAATTCCTTACAAATTCCCGGTGCCTCGGTGGCAGCGGACCGCGAGCTCGGGTGGCACGGGGAAGCTTTTCTCACTGTTGCATCGGGACATTGAAATAACAAAGTTTAGATCGATGGATTTCTGTGGCTTGTCATGTATATATGGCGAGTGAATATTATTCGAGGCTAAGGATCTTAATTATTTGCCTTTTTGTCGAGGTCTTGTTCTCCTGTTTGAACGGGCCTCAAATGCGCCCTCAGCTCCATATTTATTTAATAGCGAAGACATTCTTTCCTCCCGACAATGCACATGTGGATCGGCAGTTTTTCAGCTAAAGCAGCGTCCGAACGGAAGATGATTTTTGAATGATGGAACTTTTAAGTTCGACAAATTGAATGGAAAGCCAAACAGATGAAGAGAGATGCATAATGCGTGTGCATTTAAAAAGATTGATTACATTTCATTGTTGGAGAGATAAATTGATTCAACTATTTTTTTAAACATTTTTTCTACTTTAATTAGCATTTTGAAACTGAAATCGTTTGATTAATATCTCAATCAATAATTTACCTTATACGTAAATATAAATTGTTCCTTTGATCTTTCTGGCTTTTCCATATTTACCAAATAAAATTATTATCTCAAAATGTATCATACTAATCGCTGGACAAGTAAGTTTCCACGCTTTATCATCGTTTTCTTTTTTCTTTTTTTTATTTTTTTTTTTTTTTTTTTGTTTTTTTTTTTGCTTTTGTTTCTTATTTGCTTTACATGGAAATTTATAAGTTTCTATGAAGGCGCAGCAATTTAAATAAATGATAAGCCTGGCATAAGCGAGAGCGGAAGACGCGTTGTCTGTCATTAAGAAAACGAACATAAAAATAAAATTTCGGATTAAATTACCAATTGGCACCATCATTTTCATCTACTATTAAATTTAAGAAGTAGCGAATGAAAAAAAAAACAACGATATAATTGAATAATATAACATGATTGGCTGTGTGAATGGACTGTCTAGGGGCATTGATAATAAGCACAGATTTTGCATGACTAAAGTCGAATTTCCTATGGCCTATCCCATGAAACTCGAGAATGTTCGTACAGAGCGCAGACTTCGTATAGTCATAAGATAATCTGAAAGATAAATATAAATAGACTCGTATAATTGTGCTACTGAGTAAGATTTGGTAGATATTTGTTTAAACACTGGATGATAATTGGTAATCATTGTTCCTTGGAGTCGCTTATACGATTTGCAAGTAAGACCAGACAGTGCAGGAGTTTCGATATTTGAGGTAAGATTTCCTCTTTTTATCTCGTTTTTCCAGAACATATATATATATATATATATATATATATATATATATATTTAATTCTTGTAAATACACTCTTTTCTTTTAATCAATCGACCACTTAGCATATCAAACCAAAGGCATTAATAACGAAATGAGATATATTCATTCGGTCACACTTATAATGCAATAATTCTATTGAGAAATTTATACTTAAAATATAATTTGATACTAATAAATCGTTAAGCTTATGCGTTACAATTATGCATAAAAAAAAAAAAATATATGTGTAAGCCGTGCATAAGTAATTATACGTACAAATGGCTTTATATTAATTAAGTAATAAATACGCCAAGATACTTTCTATCTTAATTAAGAGAGCGCATCGTCGAATCTTTTGTCCTTTAATTAATTTCTTCATTAAGACTCCGATAATTCAGATTGGCAGAGATTGAATTTATCATTCGATAGGAAATGGCCTATTGAGGCTAAATTATGATGAATGAGCGTACATTTGTAAATGATTTTGAAATTTTGTAATCAAAAACTACAATGTAAAAAATGTTAATTGGATTACGCAATAACCTAGTATTGAGTTAGAATTCTAATATACCAAATTCGATACATTAGCTTTTTTTCTACTTTTATTTACACTTTGTATGTAAAGAGAAATTACTCGATTAAATCGCCCTTTTATTTGTTATGTATTTATTTATTTTTTTTTTTTTTTTTTTTTTCAATTCAACTAATTACCAATTTTTGCTGATTGATAGATCGATACATTCATAATTATTGGAGACAAACAATTATAAATATTGTTTGTTAATATGATTAAATACTTTTGCAAGTTAAGACATACATCAAGATTATTTACAAGACTGTATGCGACGTGTAGAAAATTATAAATATTGAGAATCGTTAATACAAATTTAATCGATAAGTCAAATAACTGTTTGAGATTGTTATTTTGTATGAATAACTCGAATAGTGTACTTTGAATGCAAATAATTTATTGTTTTTTTTTTCTTTTTTTTGGGAGATAACTAAACCGCCAATATATTTTGAAGGGGAATTTCTCTTTGAAGCCAAGTAAATATGAAGTAAAAAACGAATCGAACGCCGTTATCGATCAATCATATAAAATAGATTTCGAATCCTCTTATCCCAAAGAAAATAGAGATCACCGTACACCATCGCCAGTACCGAAGATCTTACATTTATCTCAATAATACGCTAAATAGGCCTCAGAGCGCTATCACTTGTCGTTTTACCATCATTTCTGCGACCGATGGAGTGCTGATGCGATTGCATTTTATGTTTGCGGGTGCGAAGCGACATCGTCGCGCAACACCATTTTATATGCGTAAGATAGAGACGCGCAAAGGTTAAAATTCCATCACTTTATCGTGTCGCCATGGCACTTTTTCTCCGGGCCCAAGGCATCAGCAGCTCCTACTCATAAATCGCCTACCTTTCGGTATCGCTTCTCATAGATTGCAATTTGCAACTTTCAAGGGCTCTTCCAGCATACACACACGTGCGCGCGCGCACTCCACGACACTTTGCAAACTTTACATGTGTGACATTGCATTTTCATCAAATTTTAAAACAGCCTCTAAATTACAAACAGTCTTTCGCGCAAAATTCGCTAAATTTTATTAAATTAATTCGATAGGACGGATGTAAATAAATAAGGAGACAGTCCTGTGCAACTCGACTTTTAATCCAACGTACAATCCTCGAAGCTGAGCTTGTTTCTTTCTTTCATTCTTTCTTCTCTCACTGGCCTTTCCACTTCCTTAACAGCTCCTGCTTGAAAAACCTGCATTTGCAATTGATGATCGCCGTTGTTGCTTCACACTGAAAATACAAAGAATAAAATTATACTCTAAAAATAAGATTTGGTGGTAATTTGACTTTACGAAGCTTCCAAATAACGAAATATGAAAATAATTTTTTATCCCTAGTGAAAATTTATCGATTCATTTAAACATGGCGAGTAGTCTCACCAGATTGCGAACATTTGCCATTAATAAGTATAAAGCTAATTAGCCTCTTCCCCCCCCCCCCCCCCATTAATTCATTCGCGACAGATGCCTCTATCCCTAAAAAATAATAACGCGCCTACGATATTTCACAATTACAACACCTACCATCATTATCCAGGAATATAGACACCCACCCACGCAAAACCCTCACGCCAGTCTTTCCATTCACACGTGTTCTAATCGGTTTTCACGAGCGTCCCTTGGCCCCTCCCCTCTTGCCGTCAGCGCATCCGCGATCGATTTGTTAAAATCAACGCATCTCGCTAATCGGCCGATAATTCACGTTGATTATGACCGCCGCCATCACCACCACCACCACCACCCCCTCCCCTCTTTACCAACCAGCCCAAGGTAAAAAAAGCCGTTACTAAAAACCATTAATCCTCCTTCTCGGGCGCGCAAAAATACCGACATATTGGTTTCATTTAATGTCGGCCCGAACGCAGTAAGGAATAAACGCAGGTAGATTAGCCGTGTTTCGGCGCGTGGTCGTGGGCGGGTGATCGGGTGGTGGGGTGGCGGAGGGCCTGGCGTAGGGGGTATCGAATGATGGGGATAAAAAGAGCGATATATGGAGGAATTTCTTGAAATATCGGGTCTTGGGTTATTCGGCTACCGGGGAATTAATGAAGGCGCCCTCAACGCGGTGGCTCGGTTATATCGAGCTAATCCCGACGCGTCACTGGCTATTTATTATTATTATCGCTATCGGAATTCGCGCTGGCGGCTACGATGGGGGGGGGGGGGGGGGGGTGAGTTGCAGTCTCGGCCATCTCGACCAACCCCGTAATGCTCCCATTGCGACCAATGACTCATCTCTCTCGCTTTCTCCCTCTCCCTCTCCAACAATGTAACCGCTCAACGTCGTTTCGTCGCTCTCTCTCTCTCTCTCTCTCTCTCTCTCTCCACCTCAATCTCGATGTACATCCGTATGGGTCACACGACGTGTAGAAATGGGGCCTCAGCTGGTCGCACCGGAGACTCCTCTGTTTCTCCCATTACCCGGCCAATGTGGCAGATACGCCGTCGAAGCTTTGAAAAAGTTCTGGGGGATATTATTATTTTTCCTCTGTCTCTCTTTCTTTTCATTGTTCTTTTGTCTTTTTTTTGTGCCTTTTTTTCATTTTAACCATCCTCACATTTTATTCGCTACGAGCGAGGCCTAGTAGATTAGGCGCGTAGGTTCGCGGGTGCGCGTGAAAACGAGAGACGAAAAACTTGGATGAGACACGTTGCTCTCTCTTCTCTAGATTTGGATCTGGCAGAGGCATTTATATGGATTAGCGTGAGGTGTAATTGTTCGGTCGCTTCATTCGTTAATCATTCTTTTAACTGTACACTCTGTCGCTATCAGTTACTATTTCTGAATTAAAGCTCCATCCGATGCTTGTAATTTCATTCGTTTTTCGCTTTTTACAAGTTGAAAATGTTGAAGCTTCGCTAACAACTTTAATTATCGTATTGTTACTGATTTATATATATATATATATATATATATATATATATATATATATATATATATTTACGTTCATATGTATTGAATTCAATTGGAAATCATGTATTTCATTAAGTATTAATTCTTGTATGTCTTTGAGTACTATAAATTCAAAATACAAATACAATTTATGGAAAGCTATTTTACATTACCAGCATTCAAATACATAAATATCACATTCATTGAAATAATATTTGTTCAATGTATATAATTGACAATTACTTAGGATATTTATATCTAAGAATCATAAATAAACAATGTTTGTTCTTTTATTTATTTATTTATTTTTTTTTTTTTTTTTTTTAATAATTTCTGTGAACTGTAAAAATCACGACTAAATTAAAGATTCTAATTTTAGATGTTTAATTTTTTTTTCGTTTTTTTTTCGTTTCTTTTCCGACCAAATACACATTAACACGGCTTCGCATGCACACAGTCAATGTGTAAAATAAATATCTGCAGTTGAAACCTTTTATGTTGATTTTTCATTATACTTAGTATAGTTTATGAAAGTAATGAATTAATAAACGTTCAAACACATTGATAAATAGTATGTGATTTTATGATAGATTATTTATTTATTTGTTATCGTTCCGGAAATTAAGTAAAAAATTCTTATTTACCAAAAAATAAAAAAGAAACAACGTTTTTCTCGATCAATGTCGAGCCATTCGACATTTCATTTAGTCTACAAATCCTTGCAAATAGATTTTTTATAGCTGCTCAAATACAAGTTTCCATCGCCCAACTTTCAACTATCTAAGCAATATTATTGAATGTGAGCGCGAATAATAAAATAAGCGCTGTAAATAATATTATGACAGCATGACAGTATGATAAGAAATTGTTGTACTACCACTTGATACAAGTAGCTCGTGTAAGAGCGTGTAAACCGAAGAAAATTTTTCATAAAAAAATACTTTTCAAACATTAAACATATCGGATAAATTAATTTTGATCTTTCGACGGATGCAATTGAAATGGACATAATATCTTATCGTACGATAGTATTGAAGACAAGTTTATCCGTACAATTGATTTATTTATGTTTATCAGATACTATATATAAATATAGTTTAGCATATTAAATGAAATTTAACAAATCTACTTATGACTTCTCAACGACCCGAGGTACAACGTATATTATGTAATAGCCCGACAATTTCTGTAATTACATTGCTTTTCACGTGACGTTTAAGCACTTAAATATTATTAATACAATGTTTTATAATTGCGATAATCGAAAAATAATACAAGTATATAAGAAATTTTCGGCTAATTACAAATGATTTTGATTAAAATTTATTAACGTTATTAAATGTCCGTAATAAGCAATATAGTATCAATTAATTGCGTTCCTTCGTATAATTTATCCGTCGCTTATTTCGTTAAAATTGTATACAACAATGCTTGTGCGGCAAATATCTTCAACATTTTAAATTGATATTACCTTTATGTAATGCATGAGCGTAGACTTATCGGCCATTTTATTATTTGCGTGTATAATTGGTTAAGTTGCCCCAACCTTGGCCACGATAAAATGTCGTAATTCGTAATGCGTGACATTAATATTCGTATTGGAGTTTTAAACGGCTATCAGATAATGAAATAAAGGGATTTGTTCGAACTGCGCTAAAGTTTCATAATTTCCGAGGCTTTAATCGGCAAATCCCGATGTTCGCGATTACTTTGTACAATACAATGCGGCCTAAAGCCTCGGCTTATTCATTATACATTTTCATCTCGAACGATCAAGATTGCACGTAAAAACCGATGAAGAAGTGCGACTTGCAATAAAATCCTGTTCCATCCGACGATGCATATATCTCCCATTTGTTTATATGGAATAAATGTTATAATGGTTTAACAGGTTGCCATGCAAATAAATACTCGTTAACTTCCCATAAAGCCACAAATTTATTCTTCGAACGTTGTATTACACAGCGTTTATTTAATCAAGTGAGCACCGATACACATATCCGAGCGATCCATACATCGCATAACTTTTATGGCGTTTTAAATTCAACCTCGTACAAGTGTTCCCGAGGAGATAACAGCTCACGACGTCGCGCATCGGCTAAAGTGCCTTGATTATTCAAATGCGCCCATCGGAGAGAATATACGCGCGCAACGCAGTCACGTATAAATCACAATTCCGACGAAAGAAGAAATCATTGCGTTCGAATGCTCGACAAAGCGAGCGCTAGGAGAGAAGAGAGAGAGAGAGAGAGAGAGAGAGAAATGAGAAAACGGATAATAATGCAGGCGCAAGCCATACGCTCGCGCCTTTTTTACGAGGGCCTTAAATCGTGGGAATAAATTATCGATTGACTTTATTGCCGTGGAGTCGTCCTCCTCGTTCTCGTCCTCGTCGTCGTCGTCGTCGTCGTCGTCGTCGTCGTCGTCGTCGTCGTCGTCGTCGTCGTCGTCGTCGTCGTCGTCGTCGTCGTCGTCGTCGTCGTCGTCGTCGTCGTCGTCGTCGTCGTCGTCGTCGTCGTCGTCGTCGTCGTCGTCGTCGTCGTCGTCGTCGTCGTCGTCGTCGTCGTCGTCGTCGTCGTCGTCGTCGTCGTCGTCGTCGTCGTCGTCGTCGTCGTCGTCGTCGTCGTCGTCGTCGTCGTCGTCGTCGTCGTCGTCGTCGTCGTCGTCGTCGTCGTCGTCGTCGTCGTCGTCGTCGTCGTCGTCGTCGTCGTCGTCGTCGTCGTCGTCGTCGTCGTCGTCGTCGTCGTCGTCGTCGTCGTCGTCGTCGTCGTCGTCGTCGTCGTCGTCGTCGTCGTCGTCGTCGTCGTCGTCGTCGTCGTCGTCGTCGTCGTCGTCGTCGTCGTCGTCGTCGTCGTCGTCGTCGTCGTCGTCGTCGTCGTCGTCGTCGTCGTCGTCGTCGTCGTCGTCGTCGTCGTCGTCGTTGTCGTTGTCGTCGTTGTCGTTGTCGTTGCCGTTGCCGTTGCCGTTGCCGTTGCCGTTGCCGTTGCCGTTGCCGTTGTCATTGTCGTTATAACAGACACTGAACGCCGAATGAGATTTACGCATGTAATACAGCAGAGGCGAACGAATATTTAAAAAAAAAGTAAAAATAAAAAAATAAATAAATAAATAAAAAAAGAGGCGGAGTTATGCATGTGTATATTATATCGATACAACGCCCGAGCGACGCGAGAGAGAGAGAGAGAGAGAAAAGAATACGTGTTCGGTCGGCCAGGGCGAATTATGAGTGATACGGTGCAATCGGAGCCATCGAGAACTTGCGTGTTCGTAAATGCGCGTGTTTTTTAGTTGTGCCGAAGCTTGGAGAAAAAGAGACGACGAAGACAGCGAACTTTGGGTAAAAAGTAAGTAATGCAAACATCGGCTATAAGAGCACGCAACAGAGGCGGACGGAGTAGCGGGTAATCGACTTTTTCTTTTTGACGATTAGAGCTACGATTGTGAAGAGAGCGAGAGAGATGGCAATGGTAAATACAAGATGCACCGTTGAGCCAATAATTTAAGTCGCATAATATTGTGCCTACTAGAGTTTCTATTGAACGTGATTTATTTCGTAATTATTAAATTAGCAATGAAATTATTAAAGCACTATTTATCAGATTATTTAAAGTATTTAAAAGGGATGGAGGAAATAATTGAAACTGAACTTCATTTGCCGAGACGGCGTATAAAAAAAAAAATTTTTTTTTTTTGATAATAACAAAATAACAAATACTCGGTGGTTGCATAAGCAATTCTAGATAATAGTGTAATATTTTGTTTTACTTATAAATTATTTGTCTCGATATGGTCAAGATTTACCTTGTTGGATACATTAATTAATATAATTCCTCGTCAAAATTAGTTTGTTAATCTCAGTTGCATTCCAAAATTATGGATCATAATATTAATGAGTAAAAATAGTAAAAATTCATTAGTAATTAAATAACGATGATAACGATGTTCTTCGTTTGGCAAGTCGCCGCTTAGCATGCAAGTTTTGCCCAATGTTATCAAGAAAAATGTTTAAAACATATTTACTGCCAATCTAACAATATTTAATTATAGCTTCTAAACTGCAATAACGAACCTAGTAATTCGATTATGCACGGACGCGAAAATTCGATTGAATTCTGGTAATATAGTTGTACCTCGGCATTGAAATGTCTTGTAACCGAAACATCTAACTGGTAATTGTCTTGAACATTTCACGTCAAACAATCAAATTGTTAATGGTAAATTACGGCGAAGAAGCTCATCGACATATTGCGCTCCGTCATTTATCTGTTCAATAAATTTGTCATTTTCCACGATAGCGTTAAACAATATTCCAACTTTTACGAATTTTTAGCGCCACTCAAAACTTCATTATATCGAACTCTATTATAAGCGTACTTGGGGATTTATTTACTTGGAGAATGAATTATTTAATGACTAAACCTTTAAACGTTCGTTGAGTATTGAACTTCTTGACGGGTTATACGCATGAGCGTACTCCGACCTCTTCAGTCACTCTCATAAATGTCAGAAAATGCTGATTGAGCGGTCGACAATTTTAAGCGCAAACACTCGTCTCTATATTTAATATTTCTACGACTAGAATATTAAGGGCAATGATATTTTGAGAAAACTATTGGAATTTGGCACTCGATATTAAAAATTATCTATGCATTGTAATACTCGGCGGTAAAGTGATATTTAACAAGACTCTTGGACTTATATATTTTGCCCTTTACTTTTGAATCCTACTTTACTTACTAAAGAAACTTTCTAATTACTCTAAAAAAAAATCATTTACATTTCATCTCACTTTCGTCCAATTACAAAACAAGCGTGTTGCTAAAAATCCCGCTACTTTAATCTAATACTTTAAATTTAATTATCTTTCGTAAAATTCTATGGTAAAATAAATAATCCATAGAAGAAAGAAATGTCAGTTGTTTCACATGTATATGTTAACTCGTTTTCATAATATAAAGTAATTTTTTTTACTACGAATCATGTAAGCTACGAGAAAAATGGAAAATTAAAATGGATGGATAGTGAGAGAGAATGAAAAGAGAGAAGAAAGAGAGAAGAGAGAGAGAAGAGAGAGAGAAGAGAGAGAGAGAGAGAAGAGAGAGAGAGAGAGAGAGAGAGAGTGGGAGGGCTGGGGAAGGAGTGCGAGTGTCGAGAAGACGAAGAGAAAGTAAAAACAAGAAAAAAATAAAGAAATTTTAAAGAAACACCAAGGATAGTTGGGTACACCTATACACACGCGCTCACACGCCAATATATATATATATATATATATATATATATATATATATATATACTATCGGTACGTTCTTTGACAAGGCCGACGACAATGAATTATTCAATTGACTAATTCCGCCCGTGTCGCGATTGCGAATTGGTCTGCACGGCAAAGTTGGAAGGAGCAGGCGATTCTACACGTACCTTCCACCCTCCGCTTTCTCCTCCTCGTTCTCTCTCTCTCTCTCTCTCTCCCTCTCCGTCTCGTGTGTTGTTGGATGACTCGTCGTCCTCTTTCTCTTTGCCACTTTCTGCTTTTTGACGTTTGTTGCCTTCGAGTGGCTTAATTCATTGAATGTGTATTCTTCAAGATTGAGCGGGTAGGGGGAGTAGGAGGACATGGGGCGGGCTACAGAGGAGGAAAAAAGAGTCATAATAAAGGGAAGGAACTACAAGTAGATCCGCAGACCGCGAAAATTTATTGCCGGCCGCACTATAGACGGGCCACGAGTCATTTAATTGAAAGCCAGAGATACATAGGGTGAGCTCGTAAAAAACATATTAATTTATCGGCTCCTACGCGCATAAGCCCCGGTGCGTTTTAGGGAGATTTTTTAGAGTGCGTGCGTTATGTAAGCATCGTTTGATTTACGGCGGCGAGTCGCGCACAGACACGAGAACGATCACATTGTAAAATGGTCTGTTAAATACGCTCGTCTTTTTTTTATTAGACTCTCTTTTTTTCTTATGTTTTGTTTTGTTTTTTCATTTGTTTTTTTATTTTTTTTATTTGTTGTTTTATTTGTTTTTTTTTTTTTTGGTTTTTCTATCGCACACTTTAATGGCGTCGATCCTTTTTTCTGACGATAGTTGCTCTTCTTGGGATTCGTAAATTATGGCTTACAGTAACATACGAACTGTGACATAGATTTTACTACGACATACGCTTGAATGGCCATTAATTATGATTTATGTAAGTAATTGCGATTATTATCAGTGGATCTCATTCGACGATAAGTAATGGATAATTATCGGGACTGTAAATATTATTAATCCTTGCGAATGCTTTTACAAAAATCCATTCGGTATCTTTATACGCGAATTAGTTTATTATTGGCCAAAGTATCGGTGAGATTATTATTTATTCGCCAATAGATATAAATTAATTTGGGTATGATTATAAATTTCAATGTGTCGATATCGATTGAGAAGCTCGGCGAATGCAAGTATTAAGTAGCCATTAAGTTTCACACATTCGTTCCCTTCCTTTATTAATAAGTATAACGATTAACTTATATTAATCTTATAAAATTCTATACGTAAAGGTAAGATGTATAAAGCAATATTTTCTAATAATAATGTCGCGATTGCCATTGGACTCGATAAAATCGATACGACGCCATGTTAATTTAATATAAAGTACAATGTTCTAAGGCTTCCTCCTTCTTCATTAATTAGGCTAAATTACAATTGGTATAACATTATAGTTTATAAGAAAAGTAGACTTGGAGTAGTTGCTGCAAGAAAAGCCAACGATAATGAAAATCAATGAAAGATGGAGGGAAAATGGCACATGGCACACGTTCCAAACAATTTGGGGAATTAATAAAAGCACGGCAGCCCATTAAATGGCCATAAAAATCTTTAGCCTGCACCGACAAGATTTAAAAGTTCAAAAGTAATAAAAGACTTGCTGATTCTCCCGGGATCTGGGGGAAAGCTCTAAAAGCCCGGGGAAACGTTAAACGTGTGAGAAACCTTTAGTGAGACGCGAGCTCGCAATGTCCTCGCTGTCGACACACAGACTTGAAAATTGTTGGGACGCCCGTAAAACGCACCGACGAGCTCCGATCTTACGATGCCAGACATTTTGTTGTCCTCGTTCCTTTATTTACACTTGACTTGTTGACCAGCACGTGCTAGCCCAGAGGAAAACGCCAAAACATCCGAGAGGCAAAAAAGAATTTTCGCGACTCACGTGGCGGCAACTACTTTCAATGTCGCATTACCTCGGATTAATTGCAACGACGACACCACGTTAAACGTACTTATATCATCGCTACTACTATAATAAATGGACGGAGTATCTCGTCAACGGAATCGCGTCCTTTCAATCCTTTCAATCATCAAACGCAATATGTGCTATACGCAGAGTACGACCATTTGCAATTGGTTACGTTGAAATCGTATAGACGGGTGACGCATTACATTCGTCCCGCGATTCCAATTACTTACAAAGTATAATGGCCCTACATAATGATTATTACATCGTTCGCGTACATTGGACAGATGCAATTATCACGTCGAATCATCGACGAGTGCTCGTAAAAAACGAGTTCCCTACGAAAGTAAGCCCTTCGGAGAAATACCGACACTCGACTAACATACAAAATGTAATTCAAAGTATGCGCGGACAGGTTAGTGTCGACGGCCCGGGGTGAGGCAAGTGCGCGTTGTAAAATCCTTGCGAGGAGGTGATAAAATTCCCAAGTTCGGAGCGAGCGGGAGCGAGTTGGGTCCATCAGCTGAACTTTTCCACCTCACGAGCAAAGAACTCCGCCTGGGAATGAATTTCCAAGCAGCCAAACATATCTCTCTCTATCTCTCTCTCTCTCTCTCTGTCTCTCTCTCTCTCTCTCTCTGTGTGCGTGCGTGCGTGCGTGCGTGCGTGTATGTATATACATCTCCGGGGACGGAGTCGATCTTTGCCCGACAAACATCGTCCTCACTTCTCGGCTACCCAGCTCCACCTTCGGCACTCTGCTCCCTTTATCCAAAAACGGTCCCTCCAGCCGCTCTAATCAGGTTCTTCATCGGAACGCCCGCGACTCAGCCCACAAGGTCCTCTGCACGTTCACAGCATTGTTCTTTGACGAATTTTTCAATGTCATCGCTTGATTAAGGATTCTGCCCATGAGGATTATGAAAATGTCAATTGGTAGAATACGATTAAATGGCAAACCTCAGAATGGAACGACTTATTTATCTGTAATAGTATTTGTAAAAAATTTGAAATGATAAATAGCTACCAATCTTGAAATGAAAACGAAACGTATTTTCTCTCCTTTTTTTTATCTTAAAGGAACCCATCATTAAATTATATTCTTTATGCAATTAAAAGTGTTCTATGTAAAAATAAAACAAAGACTTGCTGCTGAATTAATTATTAAGATTCGTACCGTGAACTTTCAAAATTCATATGTTTTATAAAAACAAAAAAACAATTTCTAATAATTAACATTTAGGAGCTAATGATTTATTTTAATTCGTAATGCGTGTGATGTGACTTGTGACATTTTTCACAATTTTTACAATCAATATTATCATAAATATTAAAATAATTTCTTTATATCTATATTATTTTTTGTTTTTTTTTTTTTGTTTTTTTTTTTGGCAATCGTAGAATCTTTCAATAATATTAATAATAATAAACATACCACTTTTTCCATTGCCTTAAGATCCAGAAATTTTCATTTTACATTAATATATAACGAAGTCTAAATTAATATCTATAAGATTATTAATGTAAAGCAAAATTACCGATTCATCTTAGTTGGTTAAGCTATTGATCGATTATATTAGATGTGCAGGATTCTCTAATTTTATGGTCCATTTTGTCCCCTCTCCCTTCTTCATCTTCTTCATCGTCTTCTTCTATTCTGCTGTCCCATCACCGACCAGACCCTCCCGCTGCTCAATCAATCCATCTCTCTTCCCTTCTTCCTCGACCTCTCGCCCCTTTCCCCCCGCGGTCCAGCCACTCCCATTCTATCCCCGTCTCCGTTCAACCGCCGACACCGCCGTCCCTCTGCCGATTTCTGTTATATGCAAAGTGAAAGATAATGCTGATGCGACGATTCGTCGATGAAAACCCCCGGCTGGGCGCGCGCCGCATGAGAGACATTCCGAGGATTATTACACGGCGCGTTGACGACCGGAAAAATTCGACTGACATAAATAAGCCACGTTTACGTTGCAGCCAAGCCGAGCGTTTAAATGTCCACTGCGGATTTCTTTTCTTCTTCCATTGTAAAGGCGCACGCGTCTCATCGCGTCTCGGCCAGGAATGTGAAATTCATTAACCAGCAATTTATGATGATTGGCGGGTGATTTGCAGTTATTAAATTATCCCATTTTTTATTCCATTCCCTTGATTTTCAGGTGATGTTGCTTTTTTCTTCGCCCCCCCCCCCCCCCCCCCCCCACACACACCTCCCCTCCCTTCCCATCCCTTCCCCGCCCCGTCAAACACCACGTCCAACAGATCGCACACCCGCTCCCTGCGAATTATCTTTACATTAATTCGTATTTTCAGAGATCACGTGGGAAACTTATGGAGGAAAGTATGGGCGGCCGATCGTAAAAGAAACAAAAAAAAAAAAAAAATGAAATAACCCCGTGAAAATGGCCGAGAGATTGGACAAAAATACAAAACAAAAAACGAAAAAATAATAAAAGAAACTCCTCATAATTAAAACGTTAAAAACTGATTTCGACCACTCGGAGATTATAATCAGCCATAAATTATAGAGGCCCGAGCGGTCGCCGCTTCATTATCTGCCACATCGTTTATACATTTCAATATGAGTGGTCAGAAAGTTGTGTCGGTAGTATATCGAGAGTGTGCTCTCGAATTCCTAAAATTCCCTCCCAGGGAACTTTAATCTTTATCCGTGGATCTATTTCCCTTATTTATTAATTATATGCGAGGGAATATTAAATGTCATAATGGTTTAGGGAGACGATGATGAGATCGGGAATGTTCGCCGAGCGATAAACTTATAAGTTCGAGTCGCGATTTTAAGTCGAGTCCGAATGAATCGGTTACCGAGGAGTTCATGCACTTTTCATAGCCCCCGATCAGCCATCCAGCCAAACTCCCAGAAGCGATTGAAAATCATTAAGATTTAAGTACGCGAGCGTGTATTTAACGTCGCGTGCAGAAAAGAAAAAACGAATTTTTTATAATAAATTGATTTAACGGAAACGAGACTGTTGGCCTCCCTCCATACAACGCTAAGACGCACATTCTCTTGCTCCCCGACTACCACTCTTTATTCCACTTCAATCTTACAACCGGTCTTGAGCAATAAAGAGAGAAGGCAAATCCGACCAAGACCTCTACACATTTTTTTCCTTCTCCTCCTCCTCCTCCCCCCCCCCGCCCGACCCACTAATTATGACAGTACTCCCGCTCCCGTATCTCCGCGACTTGCCACAAACTCTTATCTTCCACCTCCTCGGTCATCCCAATCCACCTACATCCCCGTCTAAACCACCTCTAAGACACCTCGAATTTACGAAGTATTGCCCGTTACCTCGCCCATTTAGAATTATCAGCTCGTGGCGACGCGCACTGTCGCTTGATAAAGCAATTGAGAAATACATTACCCCGTGTAAAGACAATGATATGGACGTGTATGCGGATCTACGTGATTACGTGAATGTTAATATTTGATCGGTTATAATGCACGTGTGCGATCGTGTTATTATAGCCGCTGGACGATGGCAATGGAGTTGACATTATAAACGATAGGGCGGAGGGAGAGGAACGAGCAAATAATTACGACGACTGGATAACCCAAGTACAAGCTGCACCATAATTCTTAATCAAGCGCACGTAATAACATCATAAAACTGGTGGTAGCCCATTAAAAGCGCTCGGCGCGCTAGAAAAAAAAGAACAAAATAAAAGCGTAAAAAATAGTGGGGTAGAGCGGTGAAGGGTGGAGTGGGCGGAGGGAAGTTAGAGAGAGAGAGAGAGAGAGAGAGAGAGAGAGAGAGAGAGAGAGAGAGAGACGAGAGGAAAAGAAAGGAAATGGGAAAGGAAAAAGCTTTGAGCCAAGTGGATAATTAATCGTCGATAGCGCCGGTATTTTCGAGGGATCGCGGATGAAAAAGGGTGGCACGTAGCTCGCTATTTCCCCGTCGTCAAAGGCTTGCGGCGTCTATCCGTAATTTTCACGGCTGACTAAGCAACGAGCCACCTCGAGCATCCACGCGACCCCATACACGCAGCCTCCTATCGGCAATAATCGCGCGGTACCTAACGATCGCGCAATTAAACCAACGACGAAATAGCTACTCGTAGCCTTGCAAAGTCCTTTTTGTCGCGGGGGTGCGCGTTAGGCCAAGGACCCGTCGAGCGAAGCCGTTAATTAAACCAAGTGCCGCGAGCGTGTTTTTGTTGCTGCTGCTGCTGCTGCTGTTGTTGTTGTTGATACTCGGGCGTTTAACGCGGTTGAGCTCCGAGGCTGCTCCCCCTAATCGACCGCCCCTACTCGTTTTTAATTCGCACTCGCCCCCCCCCCGATATATTGGCTTAAGTGGCGCCCATAATGACGGTCTCGTTACCTCAATCACGACTTGCTAGTAATTGTAAATTTTCGCAATTTACGCGCAAGTCCAAGGCTAAGCATTTATACCGATTTATTTTATCCAGCTGGGCCAGCGAATGAATGCCGTGTCCTGTCGTCGAGATTTATGGTCGCGAAGCTTGTGTCTGCGTAAATCTACTGAGTTGGATAGTCATCGATGCGCAAAGTCCTTAGTTATGAACTCGTTGTAAAGGATTCGAGGGTTTCTTATGAATATTAGCGATTATTTATCGACCGATCGTTGACGGACGATGGGGGAAGGAATTTTGAAAATATCGCTTCCTAATGCACGATGCGTTTTTTTTTTTTTTTTGCTTTTTGTTTGTTTTTGTTTTGTTTTGCTTACAAGACGAGTAAATTGCATAATACTTAAAACTACCGGTGAAGTTGACGTGAAGGGGCCTAAGTTTAAGTCAAAAAATTACAGCGAAACTGAAATATCTCGTCATAATTCCGTTTATACGCTCGTCGTCAAGTTTCGTATCAAATAGAATTTCTTACGTGTAAGATTAATGAAATTTAGCCGTAAAATCGACGGAAAGGATAGTTTTGCAAATCAAGTTTTACAAAAAAAACAAACGAGGCAATACTCTTGAAAAAGTGGAGGAAAAACTTGCCGCCCATGTATAATGCATTTATATATGCATATCAGCTGCACATTTGATTCAAATATAATAGGATTTATTTTAAAATTATCTGCAAAAGTGATTAACGTTGATTTAAATTCACATTTTCGTTTAAAATCTTCAAAATCTTGCACACCTCGACTTATATTTATGAATATAATAATTTTCGCTATACTGTTTCTCTCATAATAGAGATAATCAAAAAAAAAAAAAAAAAAAAAAAAAAAAAAAAAAAAAAAAAAAATAGAATAAATAAATAAATATAGAACCACTATTTTGCAACTGTCAATTTCAATATGTTTATTCACCTGAAACTCCTCATTTATATATACTATCAATACTCATCAATACGATTACTGAAATTGAATAAATAAACAAAACTAATATGAGCAAAAAAAAAATATCTTTTTTTTTTCTGTTACTATTTTCTTAATATTATATAATGATTTATGATAGCGTATAAATAAATACAATGAAACATACTTCACTTTAAAGATAAAAAAACTATGTAAATTCTAATATTTACACAATCCCGAAGTAAAAAATTTTACTTGGGAGAAGCGAACACTCGTTAAAGCTACTTTCAGGATCAACATTGACTGTAAATCTTAATTTAAAAAATAAGTTTTTCAACATAAAGTTAAATGTAAAGTTTCCTTCTAAACACAAATTTCTATAACATATATATCTACTACTAACTTCGTAATATCTTCACTGAAAGTGGAGCTTTGTGCAATAAGAAGTTAAATTTGTAAAAATACGCTCGTGCTCAATGGAAGTTTACTGTTCTGAAGTTATAAGACGTGTAATGGATATAGGGAAACTGCATATTTAGAATTAGAATTGATGGATCAGATATAATTAAAACATTTTTTTTTTTTTTTTTTGTTATTTCAATTTGTGCCTTCGTTGCTAATGAGCTAAGAATGAAGTTTTATGTTATTTGAGAAAATGGAAATGAAGTATTTCCCTATTTCTCTATTGTCGATAGATTGGCACCACTTTCAACCCTTCATAGGGGGAAAAAAAAAAAACACGGATAAAGTCCGGATGCTTCTATCATTTTTAAATAAATTTTTTAATATAAATTTAAATAAAAGTCAAAATGTCGATCGAAAGGAAAACTATCCGAAGATTCATTTAATCAATATAACTTTTCCAATAAATGACGCGAGCCACTTTCACTCTATTTACTTACTTATTCTCTACTTTACTCGACAAACTACTTTCAAGAGCCTTTTCGTTGAAAATCTTAGCGAGCTCTTATCAGTATCGCTACAGAAGATGCAACATCTTTTGCTGGATTTTGATAGAAGAAACCTTACGCCTCCCCCCAACGACAAATAAATAATCTGGATGACAGCGTGACGTCGTGTATCAATTGGGAGAAACATCAGAGCATCCTACGCCCGACTACAGCCGACTCCACCCAACGATAATAACGATAATTATAGAGGAGAGAAGGGCGAGACTACACGGGATGACGAGAGATTTGAATAATCGGTCCAGTCGTCGGATGTCGCTTCACCCAGCGAACTCCAAGTCCCTGACGCATTCTCTCGCTCGCCACCTCCAAAAATCATTCCAAGCTCCATGTACATTATTAATTAAATGTATGAGTGTATGCATTGTGAAAGATGCTCAGTACGCAGATGCTCCATTCTCTTAATATCGGAGAGTATGACTGCAGCTCATCTAGAAAAGCCTTATCATTCATTATGGCATTTAATCGTGATTCTGTTAATAAGAATTTTTTAAATCTGCGATAATTACGAAGTATCTAAGAAATTTCATTCTCCTTTCTGTCTTTATAATTCCTTCCTCAGAGCGCAGCCGACAAATATCTACAAGAATTAAACGTACCTCTCATTTATTCAGTATTTTAACAAATAATTCTGCATTCATGATCATATACACACAAATAGATAGATATTGCACAAATGTATGCATTTTATTAGCAATTACATATATTTTATGCAGATAAGCCACAGATATTTAATTACATATTAATTATCCTGTTGATTTGTTTGGGATTATTTACATATTAAATAATTTAAAGAATTACCGCTTCTATTCTATGATATTTTTTACTATGTCGTTTAACGAAATTTGGTCAATTACAAAAATTAGGATATAAATTATTACGATTATTTTTTAGTACCAATGATGGCAATACCAATAGCAATGAAAACGTTTAGTCAAGTTTATGCAAGAATTTTATTGCATTTTAGGATGTTACGTAAGGAGATATACATAGGCAGAGTGATATCTGAATTATATAAAACTCACCATACTAATTCCATAATAATTCCAACGTGAAAATGTATCTGCGGAATTTTCATCCATAATCCAAAGAAAGATACTTATTTATTTTACCATAATAAAAAAAGATTTAAAAAAAAAAAAAAAAAAAAAAAAAAAAAAAAAATGCAAACTTGTCCATCGACCATTAAATAGTTACGATACACATATAATTTTTTATTACGATTATTATTAATTGAAAAATGCTCCGAAATTCTGCTACCGAATTGAAAGACTATTAAAAACAATAACAAAACCAAAAAGAACAGAAAAAAAAAGAAAAAGAAAAGTAAAATATAACGAAAGAATAAACGTGCATTCATGAGATTAGCATACACAACAATCTCTCTTGCACCAATAACCATTATTTACCGCCATTAATTCAACTTTAATGGCCTTACTTTATACATAATTTCGCATAATAATAAAATTTTTGTCGGTAAAACCAATTTTAATAGGCTTTACATATGCCCCGTACAAACGGCGCTTATAGATTAACCTCCCAATAAATAAAGGAGGAAAACCTAACGAAGCCCGCTGCAGCGAAGAGAAAGATATCTCGTAAAAGCAATCGCAAGGATTCCGAAAAAGGTTTGGCTCCCAATGAAACGAATGCGCTGTACCTCCTCTCCTCTCCCCTTTTCACGGGCAGCTCGGACGCCCTTGCGCCACATGACTACGGCGACCCTCCCATTCCACTATTTATTCGATCCAATCATCGTCGAAGAATGGGCCTCGAACAAACGCGAAACGCCGCGACGCATTCCCGCAATGCCGGCGAGCGACGTCCCGATGTTTATATCGCGGAATTATGCACCCAATTTGGATTTATAATAAAGCGCCCGAGCGAGCGCCGCGAGAGCGCATAAATTATGGTAATGGGCGGTCGGGTGCGGGGCGAGCAATTTGAATTCAGTTAACGCACCACTTTGGCCTCGAGGCCACCTGCTTGCCCGGGAATCACCTTTGTCGAGTGAAAATCCTTTAACGAGACCATTTCCGCTCGGACTCGCCCGTTCAACCCGATTTCTAATGGCTGCTCGGGCGTTCTCGCGATCTGGTGGGACGGGGGACACTCGAGGACTTTGGCTGGACCGTGGCTGCTGGACTTGACTTGGGAAGTTCGCTTGGGCACCTGGCACCTTGAAACTGGGAAAAGCAGAAGGAAATTCCTCGTTCCCGCGAGTCTGCCACTCGCGCGATTTTCCTCATGAATATAAATGCCTGTCTGCCATTTTACATACTTTAAAATAATAATAATCGTCGACCATTATTCCGCGTTTATTGTGACGAAATCGCTTATTTATTCTCCTAGCCCCCATTCCCCTCCCTCAAAACATCTCTTACGCAGCATTGCGAAAACGCGATGGCGTGGCGTCAGTGATCCAACAAGCCTCGAGGATCTTCGATTTAGAATTGACGATAAATTGGAAAGCTAATTATTGCGAGAGAGTGTGGAGAGTGGGCAAAGTTAAAAAAAAAAAAAAAAAAACAGTGAGAGAGAAAAAAACGAATGTTGTAGGAACGAGATTTTAAGGCCGATAAATAGAATTAGCTTGGATTAACGGGAAGAACTATTATTGAATATCTGGCCATCCCCGGTAGAAATAATATTTAAAACATCTTAAGGAAATATTATACAAAAAGTATAATACAATGTTCTTTATACTTGATAACTTAATATTATAGTTTCGCTAGTATCCATCCTCTCGGCATGCAAATTGTCCAACTAGTGATTGATATAAGATATTATTTAATAATCCATCTCGCCGTCTAATCGCATTTGTCGAAAATTTCTGACAAATTTGCATGCCGAGAGAATTTAGCTTACTTTTCTTTACTAATTTCTCCTCGATAATTCATTTGCCAATGGACGTTAGTTTTATAAAACTATGGCATCTACGTGTCTAGGCGAAAATACTGATAAGACCTTAAATACTGAGAACATATTTGAACATATTTACGATGCAATTATATCTTGATATTTAAACAGTCTTAAATTAATCAGTGAAATTATTCGAGAAATCCGTTTGGATAACTGCGATACGAATTTTTATTTTCTATATGATTTTTTATAAACGCATACTGCAAGATAAATTGTTCTTTAAAGTGATATCATAGGTATATCTGCATGCATACTCGAGTGCTTTTTAAGTTATT